>NC_066874.1:4837833-5037833 GCF_022985175.1 Labeo rohita | reverse complement strand
TGATGGACTTTAAGCCGCCCTCCAGACACCCTTTTTAGGAGGTACTACTTTTAGAAGGTTGTAAACAGGAATTCGTTTCAAGGAGAAGACTAGCAGACCGAGGAATAAATATTTTACTAGGTTAAAGAACACACAAAAAGATATGGTTGTTTTCTCAGGCCTGCAAGAAAGTTTACACACAACAGTGCCATGGGCAGAAATCAATGTCTCCATGGAGTCGTTTAAAGTGGAATATACTGGTAATGAACAGCTTTTTAAAGTTTCATAGAAATTCAGGAAGTGAATGCGAAACTATGATTCACTTAAATTTGGTTTGGTTGATTTTTTTATTTATTTTTTTATTCTCTTATGGTGTGCTTAGTAACTGTTATATTATGTGCTGTAGAGCTGCAGGCAGGGCAGATTGAAAACAACATCATCTTCTTTTAAACCTTAATTTGCCTTCATTTCACCTCTCCAGATGGTCCATTAACTCCTGTGTAAATGTAAATGCTTAGCCTAATGCAGCTATAAGCTTTTATAATCTGTGCTCTGTTTTTTTTTTACATGAACTCTCTCTGAAATAGAAGCAGTGATTTCACTGGAGATTTTTAATAGTTTAACTTTAAAGTTGCTGTAAGCGATAATACAAGAAGTTGGTGATTTCAAGCCACTGAATTAGAATACTCTCCATCCCTTCAACCACACATCCTCTCTCCAAAACCTCTAAAGATTGCACAAAACAATTTATTAATTGAAATAAAACAGAAATCACAAATATTTGTTATTATCAAATCGCAGAGACCGCAGTTTAATAAAATAAACATATGCGCTGCGTTTTAGACTGAAACGCAGCACTGTGTTTATTTACACGTGAGCAGCTCATTATCCGCCAGTATTTGCAGCATTTCAGAGTGGCTCAGTACCCTAAATGCTGCTCCACACATTTTGGGATTATATTTGCTCACTACAATACATTACAGTAAATACGCTTAGACTAGAAGTTCATTTAAAGTGCTCCTATTATGCCTTTTCAAATATGACCTTTCATGCAGTGTGTCATGTAGCCATATGTGAACATAAACTATCTGCAAAGTTGTGAAGCCGACAGCGCAAGATAAATAAAGTTATTGTCTATCAAAAAAAAGAGTCGGCTCACAATCGTCTGAATGAGTCGTCAGGGATTCGAATCTTATTCTGTTATGGCTATACATCACAAAATAACATATTTGCATAATGCCCGCCCACATTCTACGTCGCAAACAACTTGCCCGCCCACAAACACAGTAAAATTTCCATGTGGTTTACGTCATGTCGAGAAGACGCTGTATCGTACATAGTATACACACATATTCACTTCCAAAAGATGAATCTACAAAGATTGTATTTTCTAACGATCGTTCAAAATGCGTAGTTGTGTATGTTATGTGTATGTTGTGTAACAACCCTACACATGTCTTGCCAACTGGCTAACTCACGCTTCTGTAGGTCTGTTGTTTGTCTGTGGGCCTACTGTAAAAAATTGTGATTGATGCAGCTTGACTGTCTGTCTGTCTCATTAGTTAGAATAATGATAAAGGATGACGCACAAAACGGCTTTCACACAGAATGCGGAAAGTGCTGCGCTATGAAACGCATTCATTTCAATTGCTTGCATGGCGCGGGAACAGCTTGTTTCTGCGTCGACCAAAGTGCACGCACAGCGGAGCGCGCACAGAGCATGCCATGCTCAAAGTTCAAATTAGTTGAACTTTTACCACTCTTTCCGCGTTCGGTGTGACTAGCGGCTTGATGCATCATACAGTGTTTATGTTTATAATGCAGGGGTGTGCCCAGTTTGCGTACATAAGCAAATTGCGAGCACTTTCCACGGTAGTCCGTGCTAACTTGTCGATCAGCCACTTCATCGTCAGACTCCGGCTCAAAATGGTAACGTAAAAATTGATGCCATCTTTTCTATGTATTGACAAGTCTCCAGGGCTGTCATTCAGTTATGGCAATGGGCGTATCGTTTTCCGACACGCGCTGCACGTGGTAGACCAATCATAAAGGACTGCGCCATCTGACCAATGACAGCAATGAGGGCTCATGGAAAGGAGGGGTTTAGAGAGACTGATTCTTTGAACTGCTTCGAGTCGTTTATGAATCATTTAGAAATGAGGTAAAATTAAATCTATGTTTGGAGAAATATAAAGTGTTTTCTGACCTTGCATACATATAAACCTGTTTTAGGAAACTCACAAAACAATATTAGCAACCTTTAAAATGTTAAAATAGGAGCACTTTAACTATTTTACATTTTTTGGCTTCAAAAGCAACACCATGACACTATAATCACTTATTTAAACCTTATATAAAAATCTATGTAAATAAACAAACGTTTTAATAAATAAATAATAAATAAAAATAGCATTTCATTTCACCATAAAATATAGCAGCCTGGGGGAAATTTTCAATAGTGGGTATTGGTCTGTATGATTTAAATTCTATTAATTTATCTGCAATTTACATTACATTTTAGGTTTCTGAAATAACTAGCAACAGGCCACTGAAAAATTCAAATAGACCAAATTTCTGTCAGGCATCTGTCAGGTAATAGGGTTATGCATAGTATTGCAAAAATATTGTAATGGTACAGTATATTTAATACAAAAAAAAAAAAAAAAAAAAAAAAAAATACAAGAAAGAAAGCTGGTAAAGAAAGTTTTAGTTTACAAGTTTTAGTAGCTTAGTCATTCTAATGCTGAGACACAGGCAAATACCACCAACATATCTGGCAACCCCATACAGGACATGTTTAAGGTCTCCTTTATTGACTCAATAAAGCTAAAGAGACCTTCATCCTGATATAAAGCAAAAGTCATATCATCAAACAGATTTCCACAGTTCAATACTTCATAACTCAGTCGACTCAACATCTGGTTTAAACTTCATAATTACCATATTTTCACCTCTATTCAGTCAGGACTGTCTTTCTCAGAGGAGCTCAGGTAAATTTGTGCTTCACAGATGTACTTAGTGTTTTAAATCCCTAATTCAAATCAAACACATCTGAGCTTTTTCACAACCTCTATAGAAATTATAACCTACTGCTAATTTCCTTATTGCTCCTAAGAGGAATGGCTGACTGATCTTTTTCCAACTTTCTAGGTAAAATATCACTTCAAATACCACTAAATTAAATTATTGAATTTAAAATTAAAATGAATTAAAAAAAGTAATAAATTGAATGCATTAATGGAGAGTACCTTTAGTCACTTGCAAATGTCAAATTCAGACAACGTTAACACATGCTTAAGTTCACATATAAAAACATCAGTTTTAAGTAAAAAAAAAAAAAAAAAAAAAAAAAAAAAAAAAAAAACTTTTTATCATTCAGTAACAGGCTTTTCCCAAAGCAAACCTTCCTCTCCCAAAACCCTTCATCATCAGTAGAGGAATTATTTTCTTCACTCTGTTTCTGCTAGGGCACCAAATCTTAACACAAGCTCCATATAAGAAATTTAACAGCTTCTGTTTGTGTTTGAAGAGAGATAGATAGCGTGAGACAGAGAGAGAGAGAGTGTTTGTGCTGTCTGTTTCTCTAAATGTTTCATGTGTTATTCGATCTCCAGCAAAGCATATAGTCATGAGGGGGTGAAAAGGAATTACGGCAAATCCAACTCTGTGCTGCAAAAGAGCCGGAGCCCGTGGAGACTGAATTAACCTAATCAGACAGCCAGCGATCTACCCCTCCAAATTTTATGCTACATCAAACCATAAAATACGCAATAGAACGGATCACAGAAAGCAAAGAATGCAACAAAAGCTCTTGCTTACATTCACAACCCCTGCAACCCGCCTAGAACACTGTGAACAGCAACCATGCTGAGCTTTAGATGTTCACTTAATGCCACACAGCACACATCATTTCAGCGTAAAAATAATGTGCTTTAAAAAGGCCACGTTTTACACTTTTGGAGATCTTTTTTACCCCGAAGTCCACTAATAATACAAGTAAAGAGCAACCATTAAGACCATTTTTCTCAAAATTAGGTATGTTGTTTTCTGTGACTTCTGTTTAAATAAAGTTGAACTCATGTTACATTAAAAAAAAAAAAAAAAAAAAAAAAATCTTTTTGAGGTATAGTTTATAGTTTAATGTAATAATATAATAATATACTACATTTCAAAGGTTTTTTAAAAATGTTTTTTTAAAGTAGTTTCTCATGGCCACAAAGGCATTTATTTGATCAAAAAATACAGTAAAAACAGTAATATTGTGAAATATTATTACAATTTAAAATAATTGCTTTCTATTTTAATATATTTTAAAATGTAATTTATTCTTGGGATGGAAAGCAGAATTTTTAGCATCATGACTCCAATATTCAGTGTCACATGATCCTTTAGAACTCATTCTAATATGCTGATTTACTGCTTAAGAAACATTTCTGATGATCAGTGTTGAATACAGTTGTGCTGCTTCATATTTTTGTGGAAACTGAAATCCTGATTTTTTTCAGCATTCCCTGATAAATGGAAAGTTCAAAAGTGTATTTATTCGAAAGAGAAAATTAAAATGTTTTCGAAGTTACAAGCTTTTGATCAGTTTGCTGTGTCCTTGCTAAAATAATATATTATTAAAAAATAAATAATTAAAAATGAAATCAATCAATGAATCATACTGACCTTATAACCTGGTTTTACAGCTTAATTTGGTGGAACTGGAAGGGAGTTTAGCAATGTGACAACAGATCTTTACAGACTGTAAAATAATTACAGCCAGTTTTGACTCATTATTTGGTTGGACTGCAAGTGTTGTGAACAAATTGAATTAGGAAGGTAAAATGCCTGCTTTTAATTCCATTATAAGACTGGAAGCACTTATATACGATATGGTATTGCGAAAACAATGCAGCATTTTAAGATCACATAGCCACATTCGGATGCTTTCAAGTTTTCAAGATCTGTCAATCTTGATGAAGTTGTGAGATTCCCTACCACTTCCTTATTCTATACACGGGAAAAATACTGGTCTCTGGAGGAGATGTGTGCACTCCGCATTTAATGACAGTACAAAATTTACATTTTTTAATTACTTTACCTGCACAAGTTACTTAAGGAAATGGTTGTCACTCAACAAAGGATATCAAGAGAAACATTGCTGCTGTTTACATACATTATAGTGGTGAATTCATGATGGCAGACAAAATGAATCCCAAATGAAGGTTTTAATCACTGATTTGTTGTTTCAGATTAACTAGTGCAACCTGGATCAATTAACTTTGCTGCTTAATTTAATTTATGAACGCAGCTCACCTGATATTAACATAAGAACTATTTCAAAAGAGTAAAGGTAATTCTGTTTTCCTTGATAGGTCCCTTTCAAATCATCCAGTTTTGTTTTGGAGATCCTTATTTTTCATTGGGATGAATCTGTGTACACATGGTATTTTGTGACATTTCATGTTAAACATCCCAGCTCGGGCAGCCATCTTGAGCTATGCAGTGTGTCTCGTCTGCTTGTTTACCAGTATTTTTGAGAGGCACCGTGGGGCGACTCTGGGCTGCCTATAAACCATTAGCACTGAAAGGATGATGTATGGCATCGCCTTCAGAGAGCAACTTCTGTATGCATTTCAATCCTCCCCAGATAGTCCCTCCGTTTAATTGTGCATTAAAGTCCATGCGTCGCACCATTTGTTACTCACGTTGTTTACCGTCCTATTTGAGTTCTAATTAATCCAAAAAACACAGAGCTCGACTTCATTAACTTGTGCAGCTCTGGCTCATCGGAGGTTAATTAGCAGCGGAGGACAGGATGCCACGCTGCAGCCCAGGAAGACTTTGTTGACCGTTGTCAGATAAAGAGAAATACCATTAGGCTCTTTATGATCTTGAGATAGCTGGATGAGGATGAAAATGGCACGTTGCTTTTCTTTGTTCTGGAAATTTCACAGCTGCAGCTGTTGTGAAGAAAGCCATTAAAAAATAAAGGTGAAATCATATCTGCAATCAATACAATGGAAGATTTATGTTGCTGTAATTATAACTTATCTATTGATGAAGAGATTGTGTTAGAATAATGTGGGTTGTCAGTTTTGTCTATCAAAATAAAGGTGAAGTTACGTCATAAATCATGCAATTTTTACAGCTTCTGTTTTGTTCTACCAAAACTCACAATTTTGATTAAAAGAAGCCTGATTCTGATATAACTTTCTTCTATGGTGGTTAAAGATATGTGAGTTACTAACGTCTGGGTGTTTTGCCCCGAGCCTCGGAAGGACATCGGAGTAAATTTTGTGTAAAAGAAGCACCTGCGCAAAAATAAATCTCCAAGAAAATTATTGAATTAACTCAGAAGTTAACAGCTGCATAATCTCTGCAATAGGCCTCTGAAGACCTTTCCGTTCGGAGAAACTCTCCCAACAATTAATTATCTCTTTCTCCATTTCTGGCAGCCTCCCTTTACAGCAGTCTGGAATCCTACTGCTTATTTTAAAGATTAACGTTTAAATTCATCAGCAGTCGTTTCCAGGGCCCTTAAAATAAAGCACACTCACGCTGCATGAATGTATTTTATCATCTCTTCACGATAATTGTTAACGGTGTGACAGACAGCCTGGAAGAGCGATCATATTGGAGATCAAGAGTGAATAAAAGGAATAAAAATTGCCACATAATCACACACAGGGAAGCTGAAGCTTGGAATATTTTTAAAGCATCTTCAGATTGAATTTAGCTGAGCTGAAATAAGAGCAATTTGTTCAAGTTATTGTTGCCAACAGTGTATAATAATTCATTGTGCTGATATTTACTGTAAAGTTTTAATACAGACACAATTTGTTGCATCAGCTTAAAATTATTTGTTACACTGCTGCCTTAAAATTTTAAGTTCAGTCAACTAAAATAAGTTTATTCAACTTGAAATGTTAAGTTGTACTAAGCAACAACTTAGATATTTGTGTTTGCTAAACTTAACAGATAGACAAGTAACAGCTGCCTTAAAATTTTAAGTTGATTCAACTCAAATATCTAAGTTGTCACTTAGTATAATTTAACATTTCAAGTTGAATAAACTTGAATAGAACTTAAAATTTTAAGGCAGCCAGGTTGCAAATTATTTTAAGCTGACTCAACAAATTGTTTTTTACAGTGTGTAACTGTAATAAATAGATTTAAAAGCATTAAACACATTCAATAAATGTCATGTCATTTAGCAACCCTGGTTAAAATAAAGTGTCCTTGTCCACAAAGCATTGAAAAAAAAAAAGAAAAAAAAGAAAAAAAGGTCTTTCAGGTGAACCCTGGCTGGTCTTCGAACCATCTAAACAAAATTTTATAATACTACCGCCGCTTTCTGAAGAATGATGCTTCTTTCCTGTGTGAAGGCATGAGAGAGGGAGGACCTCAATGATTACTTCACCACCTTTTCCATTTCTCACACAATCTGACCCCTGAGATGAATTTCGTTTTCAGTGAGAGAAAGAAAGCCAAATGCCACCTGGGCTGTGACCCTCTCCCGATGCGTATAGGTCACGGCCGACATTCTTTGTTGACATGTCAGCAACTGAGCTTTGGAAATGGCAGCACAAACAAGGCAGACGATGACATGTCTTCCTCCCCGGGCTCTCTGCCCCACATGTCTGGATTTTAGGATTCTGTCTGGTCAGTCGTCCCAACAGGTTAATAAAGGCCTTAAATATAATTTAAACACATTGCAAGGATTTTACATGCTTTGTGTTCTTTAACTAATTAGTGCAGAAAGATTCCCTTCATAATGTTAAGGAAATATGTATGTTACATAAATAAATAAATAAATAGTAAATTTAAGTTATTTTGGTTATATTAAATTTATTTTAGTTAGTTTCAGCATATACTTTTGTTATGTGCTTTTGACTTTTTTAAATATTTGTTATCTATTTACATTGCATTTCTATTTAATTATATAGTTAAATTATTTAACTATATGAACATGCTGAAATGTTTAAATAAAATGTTTTATTTTAATTTAAACACACACACAAATATATAATTCAGTTAACATTTATTTTATATCAAGAAACAACATTTTAATTTAAGTTCATTATAATGACACTGAACTAAAAACTAGGATACTTAAAAGTCTTTATTTCATCCCCATTTAATCTTACTGGCATCTAGGAGAAACTGTAAACATGACTTTTCTGGGATCTTTTTCTTTAATAAACTTTTTTTCCCACTTAGGCTGAAATGTTGTTCTTGGAAATGTAGTCTGAAAACCCAGACATCAGCATCTTAGAAACAACACGTCTGTCTCGTAGCATGGAGTGGTCTTCATTCCATCTGTAATATAGAGCACAAAATACGATGTGCTAAAACATTTTAAAAGCAGCAAATACCCAGCAGTGCTGTTCCGCAGAGTGGATGAGTATGTGTCAGTCTGTCTTTCTCTGCCAGTCACACTAAGTGGCACTGACAGTTGTCCTGAGCCGCTCACGGCTCCATCTCTCTTCAAACCTCTCCTGTTTATCACTCTGCTCGAATGCATATTAATGGAGTATGCCCTATACCTGGCATCTCTAATGCATAAAAATGCGCTTCATAATTTACAGTCAGTGGAGCGGCCCCGTCGAAAAGCCAAAGCAACCGCAGGGGTTCTCGCTTTTCACCCCTCCCCAACTCGATGTGCCACTTTATGGACTGCTCTGCAAATTGGCGAGGAAGCGAAGGATGATTCTGGGTAAAGATGAGAAAAGCACAACTCTGGCCTGATCTGCGTCAGCATAATATGTGTGTCACATGAATCTTTTAGGAGTTGGAAGAGTAAGAAGAGAGAGACTGCTGTGATATGGTTTGTGGGAACATTCGCTTTGATTCCCAGATATTGTCAAATCAGGAATATGCCGACACAGTCACGGAAGCCTCCCTTTTCAGCAAATGTGAGAGACGAGACAGGAATGAGTGTCGGTAAAACAGCATCTACTCAATGCGTCCGTTGAGGAAACCGTTCCAGCCAGTGTTCTGTCAGTGTTTATCCATCATATACTCACATACGCACGTGTCTATGCGTTTGATTAATGAGTCTATGGCCCTGAACTTTCCATAAACCTAAATCTTGACATTTTCAGACAAGAGTTAAAGGTCAGTCTATATAAAGAGACTCTGGACTCTGCGTGTCACTTTAATGTTGTATTTGCACAAATGTTGCACTTGACTGATGAAAACGTGTTAGTATTCCAGACAGAATGAAACTTCACCCTTTTCTTCTTGTAGTGGAAAATACCGCACCCGTATTACGGTAAGACTTCTCAGTAATATAGTTTATAGCGTTGCTTCTCTATCTGAGTAAAAGGCTTGGAAAGAAAGACATCAATCTAGCAACTTCTGTCCTGCACAGCTAAAACTTTGCTCCTGCATTTTTTAGAGAATTTATATACATTTATCTATTGTGCAGATGCTTTACCCAAAGTAGAAAAAAGCTAAAAACTCTATGTAAATAAATAAATAAAAAAGCAAGCAACCCATATAGTATTTCATATCTATATAATGGTTTATATATATCATTATGTATATAGTTTACAGATTATGTATATAGTATGTATATAAAGTAGTATTATAGATTATTATGTATAATGACATATAGTATTATTATGCTAGTATACTATTGCAATCAGAGTTATTTAACCCCCCTGATGCTCCCAGTAAGAAAATTTTATGAAGAGTATTCAGCCAAGGCACATACATTTTTATAATACTAGTATATGTACAAAAATAATATATGAAACCACAAAAGTGGTTGAAGACACTCCCGTGTTTTGCAACATTTAACACAGTAATATCTGCCAATTGCCAAAGGCTTGGTGGGATTCTCTGAACTGAGGTGAGAATGTCACAACAGCAACATTTTGGTGGTGCTACATCAGTGATTCACTCATGAGGCTGTCCTGGGCCAGGGAATGTGCAGTTACACAGAAAAAAAACAGAAAGCTACACACACTCACACATACACATTAATGAGAGCTGAGGCAGGTGAGTCAGAGGTGGCAACTTCAGGTGACATAATGTGAATTAATCTGAGCCCTCATGTCAGAACTGGGGCTCAGTACCAAATGAAATAGTTGTGATAAAAAAACAGACAGACATACAAAGAGAGTTACTGTATACTGGGTAAAGTGTCCCCCAAATGTATTTGGACACATAAGCCACATTAAAAAGCGTCTGAATGTCATTGCAGTAGATATCAAAAAGTCAAAGTAGCATCTGCAAAGTAGTGCTGGGAAGTCTGATTCTTTTATGCAAACTGTTTCTTTCAATGAACTGGTTAAAATAACAGATTCACCAGTTTGTTGATGTCACATATATGGAATTCTATTATTAATGCCCTTGATGATGTGAAATGCAGATGTTTTAAAGCATATAAAGTGAATAAATGAGTCTTAGTCAACTCACCTTTTCACATAAACCATGAAAAAACATTAAAAACATTTTACCCCTTATTTAACTGCTCAGTTCACACATGCTCATATCAGCAGCTCATCAGTTCTCTGTGGACATGTCTGAGTCCAAATTGTTGCATCAGTTCAGTGTACTGGTGTACTGTTGTAACCATTAACTGACTCATCATGACTCAAGAGAGAATCATTATGAGTGTACTACTGGTAACTTGAAACAACTCCCAATCGATAACTGCTATATTTTATAGTATACTCTATTATTACTTTTCTTTAAATGTGTCATTGGATGCAAAATCCACTTTTACATGTTGTTTGAACATAAATGTGTGTTGGCAGTGTGTGTACACATCCACCCTATAATCATAAAAATCCACCTAGTGTTTTTTATTTAATCCCTAAAAATAATATCTCATTTTTCAAATCAGGCCATTCTCAGATTCTTGTCTGTGTGACGTCAAACATTGACACGGCCGTCTTACCTTGGACCCACCCTGAGTGTACTGTAACAGTCCAACCGCCATTGTTTCGATGCCGGAACAGGGACGTAGACAAGAATGGCTCCTAAGTGATTGAGGTGTTTTATTGTTGGATGTAATAATGAACATAGTAGTCGTCATTTATTGACATCTGAGCTGCTGAAGACACAGTGGTTTACTTTTGTTAGTGAAGGGAATGCGCCTCCCGATCTACCTAAATGCGTCTATTTTTGCGCAAAGCATTCGTGATCATGCTTCACCTACAGCAGAAGTGAGCATAAGGGTTTTTTAATTAATCTTTGTAATCACCTTTCCTAATAATGTGCTAGTTAGCAGTTTGTGCAGCTAAAGTAAACAGTCTGTCAGAGAGGGGCAGGCATGAGCAGAGCTCATTTGCATTTAAAGCAACATGCAACTAAATGGGTTGATGTCTGCAGAGCTGATTTTGACAAGGTAAAATAGGTTGTTTTGCACTACCACTGAGAAATTTCAGCTGAAGTATGTTATAGACATTTCAGTAAGACCCTAAAGAAATATTTATACCAATTATATACTTTATGCTTTTCAGCAAATACATTCATTAGAAACATGCATTCTACCCCTTTAACGAAACCCTTGGCAGACTGCTTTCAGCATGTCAGACATGTCCGCACTGTTCTGAGTTCAGTGTCCTTCAACGGCAGTGTTAAATGAATTGGCAAAAACTAGCATAAGTTCATATACTTCTAGATATTGGCTTACGTTACGTTGGAGTGACTGCCAGGCACATCTCAAAGCGAGTTTTGATTGAATAACTTGTAAATCTGTGCTGACTCAAGCTGTGAACTGTTTCAGGTGGTTTAGTCTGATTTGGTGAACTGGTTCATCCAGTTTGCTGAAGCAAATCAGTTCAAAGGAGTGATTCATTCACGGAGTACACAAAAAATAAATTTGCTGCAAAATCATTGTTCACAGATAGATAGATAGATAGATAGATAGACGAAAAACTGTAAAACTGATATCTGGGGAGAAATTCCAGATGTGATCCCCTCCTGGCTTTCCCCAGATCTTTAAAACATACTCTGCCCAAACACAGATGTTCCTTCCAACATGTGATTAGTATTGTGAAGGATGATGCTATGAACGCATGCATATACATCACACCACCACCACACGTCCTGCTTTGGGCCTTTGGATGAAGCTGAAAGCAGCATCTCCTGTAGAACCCACTAATTGACAGTTGAAAAGAAGCCTTGGAGTGTGAGCTGGCCATTGATTGATTGGGCAACATGAGGAGTTGCCTGCCGCTCTCCATTGTGTGACTGCTCAATCAGAGGGTACGCCATGACGGGTGCCATCAATATGCATGAAGGTAGACTGTCACAGCTGTGCCGCACTCCCATGTGGTGTGACACTCCCTGCCTCTCATTGTCTCCACGTTTTATTGTTCGCTTTTCTTTTCTCCTCACTCTCGCATTGTAATTTCCCTCCCTTTGCCACCCTTTTTCCTCCTGTATCTCTGCAGTGTCTGAGCCAGGGGCAGTACTTTGCTGCAAAAACTGTAATTTCAGACTTTAGCGAGCTCTAATAAGCAAAATACCACCCTGGAGGTATGTTTTGAACCACAGTTGCAAAGAGTTGTTTTAATTTACCTTAATTTAATCCTTGTTACATTCATAATTCTTTATAAGACTTTGACTTTCAAAAGCTGGAACCAATAAGTCTGGCAGATTTCGTATCAGATCACTCACTCACTCATTCAATTGCAGATGTGCTCTTATATAGTTTAGTCAGTTTTGTGGAACTGTGTAAAAAGCTGTCTTTTATATTTAATTTTCAGCCTTTTTGATATTGTTATATAGTGTCAGAGAGATAACATATAATAATAGAATAATGAAACAAGAAGATGGTAGCAATAGTAGGACCAAAGTAAATTTGAATGCATGTTAAGGTTAACATAGTACATGCACAGATTCTTCTGTAAATTCAGCTCACACATACACCTTGATTTTTTTTTAACTAATTATTTGTCCACAAGGTGGCAACACTGACCTGTCCGTTATTTCAGTGTAGAAAAAGAAAATAAAACGGAACAACAACAACATTTAGAGACGGCAGTAACAACAGATGCCTGGGTTGATGAGCATTTGTGTGATGGTTAAGAGATACACGCAACTAGTTTTAATGATTACGAAGACATTTCTGATGGTCATATAACTTCTGGAGAGAGATAACAAAGACACTGGACAAGGATAAAACTTTTTTGTGTGTATTTGTTGTTACTTTTTAACGGTCGTGAAGTAATTACTTACTCAAAAGAATTCTCAGAGAGTATGTGATTTGTGATTTTGGCTGTACACAAAGGCTAACTATTGCTTATTTCTTTATTTATTGTACAAAAACAGAAATATGTATTACTTAGCTGAAAACTTTGATTTAATAATCAATTAACACATCATATTTATTTATATAATAAAAACCCGAATAAAATCCATGTTGTGTGCACAAAGTAGACACACTGACACAGTCAAAGCTGTTTCAGCCAAAAACAAAAATTAATTTCCAGCCAAACATTTTCTTTTGCCAAAATTTCAGTGCATCACTAGCCAAAAAGTAATAATTGGGCTTTATATGAATGTGCATCAACTGCATTACTGTCATGGCACAATGTGGCACTGAGCTGGTATCAAGATCCAGACCAATTCCAGACAAATAAAGACATTTGGACAATGTCTCAATGTTTTTGTCCATACGTTAAGTGGGATCCACTGTTGTTTTGGACCACATTAGTCTTCATTTTATGGACAAAAACAGCTTACCACAAAAGAAAGTAACTTATACAGGTTTGAAACTACATGAAGGTGAATAAAAGTTGACAGACATTTGTATTTTGGAAGCGAAAAATTGCTTTGTGTGCACGTGAAGAGCCAGACCAAGGCCTATTTATGTGGCCTCAAGTCTGAGTCCACATGATTGAGACTCCAACTCTGAAAAAAGCTTCTTAAGCTCACGTCTCTATGCCATTTCATGCCCCCTATTTCTCTCATGTCAGCTGTTGATTACAGCGGCCTGTGGCCTCGCCAGATTTATGTTCTATTTGACTATCATACATTATGAATCAAGCTTGGAGACTCAATGCTGTAGTGCACTCCAGTGTCTTCTCAAATCTCCCCAGCTCCGGACCAGAACCCGACAGCAGCTGACCTTTTCCTTTGATGAGCGGTTATGACAAGACGGCCCTCCTTGCCTGAGTCCTCCGGCATGTCCCAGCAAATGCCACGATGTTAATTGATTATGCGGTTCTCTCTCACATAAGCGTGATGGTTTTGATAGCTTAATGCGATAAAGAGATTTCCTGGAACGTCTGCAGATACAGGATTATCACTGATACATATTAGATTTGGCAAATCTGACACATTTGGTAGCACTCTTTGCTTTGGCTTTGCCTTTCACTGAGTCATATTATTTAAAATTCATTTGTTGATAGGAACTTACTGTGTACATTTGCAAACTGAGGATTCAATCTTAATTACTTCCTGATAATGTTGTTGGGCCAAAATGTCTCATGCTGCAGGAAGAGGGACCAAGACTAGTCCTGTTTACACAGAGCTTGTTAGACTCCATCTCTCCTGGGCCTGAAACATCTGGCTCGGCTCTAAAGCCAAGTACTGCATGCACAATCCGTCCCCAGCAGGAGGGGCAGATCGCCAGACCCCCCCTCTACCCACACTCCCACCCCAGGGATTTGTTTCTGGGCTTTAAACAGGTGTCCATTTGCAACTGGCCAGTAACTGAGGAACATTACCTGTCATTGCTTTTCATAAGACCCTGAAACATACTCTACACAAGGACATTGATGCGGATGTTCGATTTTATGTGTAATTTATATCAGAAATCTGAGTGATTTATTATAAAAAGTACACATTGCATTCTCAGCATTACCACAGGATGGATTTTAAACAAAGCTTTGTGAGCATTCAAAGTTTGTCTTAACAAAGTTAAACTACACTTATATGATTTTTTTTTTAAAAACTAAATACATTCAAATTCCACTAAATTTAAATTGCAATTATTTTGCTACGCTAATTAAAATCAGTGCTATTTTAACAGTCAGTCAATCAGTGTTTAACAGTCAGTCACGAATGCAATGCTTTAGATCGTATATGATTCTGAGTCATTAAAGGAAGAGAAAGTGATGCACAGCACGAGATTCATGTAGCTTGTTATGACTCAAGACGTTCTAATAACATCAAAACTGCTTTACATTTAATTATTTCTTGATGTGGTGAGCATATTTTATTGTTGTTTCGGAATCATTTGTAGTGCATGTTAAAGTTTATTGTGATCTCTGTGTATAATTAGCATCTAAATATCAAATGCAATAATTGTTATTTAACTATACACTTGTTTGGATCTGTTCTAAAGATGTTTGTAAGTGTATTTTGAGATATTTGGAGTTTAAGCTATTGTTAAAGAATTTATATAGAATGACTGATTTATACAGAATAACTGATTTAAAATGTACTGATTATAATGTGGTGTAGTAATCGTCTAAGCGGAATAACTTGTGTTGATTTTGTAAATTAATATGTTGTTTAGTTTGTTAGTCTGACTACATATAAAATAGTTAATACTACAATGGTGTACACCAATGCTACTTCAATACAATGACCGTAAACTCTGAGTTCTGCACAAAGGGAAGTAAAGAAAAAAATAGCAACAACTATGTTAATGTTATCTTTATTGGTAACATTGTTAATAATTTGAATTACCTTTCTTTTTTTTATATATATATTTTCTTTCATTTTAATTGTAGTTTACTCTTTAGTAATTTTATGTGTATTTTTTCCATTTAGCTTTATTTTTTGAATGATGTTTTAGCAAGTGAATTTGCGTTTACGCCATGTCGTAATTACCATAATTCCGAGATGACAACACATGACATTTTACTCATAGCTTTCCATGTTCTCCATGTTCAGAGGTAGCGCCTAAGTAGAGGCAAAATGAACATAGCGGTGGTCAGGTGGTACAGCTGTCACTGGTCCAAGTAGTAACTCTCAGAACATTCCGAGTTTATAAGCTGTAATTACGAGTTCAGGACCACGTGAGCGCTTCTGAAAACCACTCAGTATCTGGTGTGACCACCATTTGCCTTACGCAGTGCAACACATCTCCTTCGCATAGAGTTGATCAGGTTGTTGATTGTGGCCTGTGTAATGTTGGTCCACTCCTCTTCAATGGCTGTGCGAAGTTGCTGGATATTGGCAGAAACTGGAACACGCTGTCCTATACGCCGATCCAGAGCATCCCAAACATGCTCAATGGGTGACATGCAAGAACTGGGATGTTTTCAGCTTCCAGGAATTGTGTACAGATCCTTGCAACATGGGGCCATGCATTATCATGCTGCAACATGAAGTGATGGTCGTGGATGAATGGCACAACAATGGGCCTCAGGATCTCGTCACGGTATCTCTGTGCATTCAAAATACCATCAATAAAATGCACCTGTGTTCGTTGTCCATAACATATGCCTGCCCATACCATAACCCCACCGCCACCATGGGCCACTCGATCCACAACGTTGACATCAGCAAACCGCTCACCCACTCAACGCCATACATGCTGTCTGCCATCTGCCCTGTACAGTGAAACCAGGATTCATCCATGAAGAGAACACCTCTCCAAAGTGCCAGACATCATCGAATGTGAACATTTGCCCACTCAAGTCAGTTATGATGACAGACTGCAGTCAGGTCGAGACCCCGACTAGGATGACGAGCATGCAGATGAGCTTCCCTGAGACGATTTCTGACAGTTTGTGCAGAAATTCTTTGGTTATGCAAACCAGTTGTTGCAGCAGCTGTCCGGGTGGCTGGTCTCAGACGATCTTGGAGGTGAAGTTGCTGGATGTGGAGGTCCTGTGGTTGTGAGGCCGGTTGAATGTACTGCCAAATTCTCTGAAACGCCTTTGGAGACAGCTTATGGTAGATGAATGAACATTCAATTCATGGGCAATAGCTCTGGTGGACATTCCTGCAGTCAGCATGCCAATTGCACGCTCCCTCAAAACTTGCGACATCAGTGGCATTGTGCTGTATGATAAAACTGCACATTTTAGAGTGGCCTTTTATTGTGGCCAGCCTAAGGCACACCTGTGCAATAGTCATCACCTGTGAGGTGGATGGATTATCTCGACAAAGGAGAAGTACTCAGTAACACAGATTTAGACAGATTTGTGAACAATATTTGAGAGAAATAGGCCTTTTGTGTACATAGAAAAAGTCTTAGATCTTTGAGTTCAGCTCATGAAAAATGGGGGCAAAAACAAAAGTGTTGCGTTTATAATTTTGGTCAGTGTAGCTTTATTGTAAAAAAAAAAAATTAAAAAAAAAAAAATATTTTGTAAGAATGGGAAATGCTTACCTCAAACACGTTAGCCAAGCATTTGCCTCTATCTTAGCTTATTTGCGTAGAATATGTTTGGCCAAACACAGTAAGTTCTTATAATATGCATGGTAACATAATAAGATGATAATGTATTGCATTTAAATTCATAACAGATTGCTTGTATTTTGTGCTATTGTGGGAGTTGTGTCCTTGTCTCAAGGGCACGTCCACCCCACAGTAGCCTGTTTCTCCCTGAGCTTTATAGCATGTAATTTGCTGCGCTTTTTGATATGGGTCTTTTTGATAGGCTTTTCAGCAGAAAACGGCCTGTTGTCCACCCAGCCTGAGGTGTCCTGAGGTAGCAGTTAGCTCTCTCTTTTTGTCCTCTCTCTCCCTTTCTCTGTGTCTCGTCCCGTCTCCTGAGGGCTCTGACAGTGATCAAGTGTGGCTTTGCTAGACAGCGCTGATGATCAAAGGTGTCCAAGGTGACAATTCATCATGCTATCACCAAGCACACGGATGACAAGTTGTTTTTCTGCGGGATCCATTCCTATAATTTTCAAACTGCAAAAACTTGTTACAGCACCAGCTACGACCAAGGGGCGGCAGGTGCACACCTCTCTCTCTCTCTCTCTTTCTCTCTCTCTCTTTCTAAATATTCTCTGACTCTAGAAACTGACAGGCAGATGGACAGATGCTTCCAGAAACTTTCAAATATACAACCATAAATGCACAAGCTGAATAAATGAAAAGGTCTTTGATCTGCAACATGTAATTTCAAGGTGTTAAAACTAAACTAGTTGTTTGTATCTAGTGTGTAATTGGGTGGGGAGTATGAAAAAAAAAACAAAAAAAAAAAAAAACCTCATATAATGGTGTAGTTTCATAGTTATATATGTGTGTATGTACAGTATATAAAACGATTGATATGGCCACTGATTTTCCAGGGCACTTAGACTTTTTGCATCTAAATTGGTGCCATTTTCCTCGTTATTTAATTAGAAATGCATTTCAGAGATTTTGAATGCCTCACACTTGTTGTTTATAGTATGCACGGTTCATTTACTGAATGGCCCATCATTCAGTCTGAAGAGAGCGCACACTAATCTAGGATGCTTTATGGATTGTTTACAGCTCTCTCCCAAATATAGGTCAGACTTCACCCTTTCCCTTTCTCTCTATCATCACTTTTCTGCCTTTCATTGCCACGGATCCATACTGTCCACAGTGGTGAAGTGGTCTGACAGGTTGTAATGTGTTAAGGGAGCTTGTGCCAGAGTGTGCGTGTGTGCTCAAGGTCGTATTGCACCAGTATATAGGGCACTGCACAGTGGGGACGGATGTGTACGACGGCAGACCCCAACCCTTCCTGGGAAGTAAAACGGTACACCTGCTATCAACGTGATGAATTGTGTCTTAGAGCAGTGGGGCTTGACCAATCACGGGCTTCCAAACTACTTTAACCGTATAATAGGTGTGAACATGAGCATGTAGATTTGGGTTATGCTTTCAAAGTCACAGTAAAATAAAAAAAAAAAAAAGGTGCAAACACATGGCCACTTTTTCCCTATAAACAGAAGTTCTTATCTAGCAAAGTTAGCTAGTTTAGACCTAACAGCACCGGAGTCCAAATTAAAATGACATAATTGCCAGAGGAGTAAGTAATATGAATAATAGATGCCGTGTCTGGCTGTAATTAGTGGTCAACAGCCTCACCCGCGGCAACAAGGCCTGTTACCATGCCAGAGGCTACAGCAATTACCATGCATTTATCTCTATGGTTGTGACATTCTGTGCTTATTGTTGAAGTCTCGGAAAGGAGCAGGAAAGAAGAGACAGCATAAAAAGGACAGCACAAAGCAAGAAAGTACAAAAAGTAAGAAAGATGCATGGGAAAACTGGATGGTAAAGAGTTTGAAATGGCCAGTGCAAAGAGGCCATATAGACTGCATGAGTGTAATTAAGTGCATTTAAAGGGATAGTTCACCCAATAATGAAAATTCTGTCGTTAATTAATCACCCTTGTGTCGTTCTAAACCCGTAAAACCTTTGTTCATCTTCAAAACACAAAATAAGATATTTTTTATGTAACCGACACTTCATTAAAGCCATCATTAAAATAGTCCATGTGATATCAATGATTCAACCATAGTGTTATGAAGCTACGAGAATAATTTTTGTTGCCAAAGAAAACAAAAATAATGACTTTATTCAACAAAACCTAAAAAAGGTAACATTTCACCATGTGTTACCTTACACAAGAACAAAAGTTTTTCCTTGTCCTCCTTTAGTTTTTTCTTGGCGTGTCTCACGTCAATATCGTGTCGTAGCTAGACAAGCCTGGGAGATCCTGACACGATATCAAACCATAGTTAGAAACCCCAGATGCAGAACCCTTGGGGAATCTCTCACCAATACGGAGCATTCTTTCTTTGCTGCACGGGAGACGATCGCATCCACCGCTCAACCCAAAAACGCTGAGATATATTTGGTATCGAAAATGGATACAAACTGGCACCATCCCCACACTTTGCCCCTCTTCGACGACACCCCTCCTCCACAGGTTTCCATGGCCCTCTGGGAAACATCATTGTGAAATGGGAAGTCTGCCATTTCTTTCTTGTTTTTTTTTCTTTTTTTTTTGCCATGAGCAATGTTAACGTGGTGACAGGATGAGAGATGGCAACGACGGTGACAGGTGCGAGAGAGAGCACAGGTGCCATTCTACGATACCGTAGCAGGATTTATGCCCGCTCTCGCACAGCAAGACGTCCAGCCCGAGCAGCTGCCGCAACCCTGCGCCGGGGAAAGCTAAGAGCTTTTAATTAGCCAGCCCCATTGCCATTAATTACCTCCAGGAGTCATTTGCCACGTCGAATCCTCGCACAGATCTCCGAGACAGTGCTTCCTGTTGCCTTCGAGTACCCCACCTCACATCAATCTGCTGCTTTATGACTGTGGGATTTACAGCTGCAGTCGTTCTTTCACAGTAGGAGAGACACACGAAATTAGAAAGCAAAAGAAAATGAGGGAGAGAAAGACAAGGGATGGTGAGATTTAATGACGTGACATATCCGCCCTCCCCGAATGCCATCCTCCGAAGTCTCCCGCGCACGAACTCGGCGGCCTCGGCGCTCTCTTCTCTTCATTGCGGAGAGGCTTTATGCGAGAGATTAGTTTTCCGAACGACTTGCGGTGCAGTCGGGTCCCAGGCTTTTCTCGAGGAAACAGGGTAGGATTCATTGCCCCGGCTAATTTAATTTCTCCCCATTGTACAAGCTAGATGATGAGGTCATCAGTCAGCACCGAAACCTCCGACAGTCACCGCCGCTGCCAACAACGTGATAAAGACAAGTAATAACGCTTAAGTTCCTCAGATTTATCCTTCAGAGAGCGAATATTATAATCAGCGAGCATAACTCACAACTGAAATATTTATATCTGCTTCCTTGCACTTCTGAGAGTGTGGAGATACTTCTGAACCACTGAATCCATTCCTCATTTGCTGAGCAAAAGCACTTTTTCAAGCCCCGCATCAGGTACTACGCAAGTAATATGGAGCAATTATCATTTGTGTGCACTGAGCATCTAACTGCCGTTA
Organism: Labeo rohita; assembly: GCF_022985175.1. Classification (NCBI taxonomy): domain Eukaryota; kingdom Metazoa; phylum Chordata; class Actinopteri; order Cypriniformes; family Cyprinidae; genus Labeo; species Labeo rohita. The sequence goes on along the minus strand of NC_066874.1, from coordinate 5,016,990 downwards.
TAAATCAACAATATTTATTTTTCATCCCAAGTCGGGCCATTGACTTTGAGGGGACCAAAAAGCCAAGCTGTCGGGACACAGGCTTCAGGGGCAACGTGTTTGACAACTTTAACAGCAAGGTGACATGGTGAGACAGCAAACTGGCAATGGTTCATTTTTAAAACTGACTTTTGTCAGCACATAAAGGGGATCCTGCGAGGTATTCGTTTCCTCTCCTGGTATGAGACCAAGCATGCAAGCTGGCGATAGAAAGAGAGAAGGTTGGTGACCTTTTATGGATTCATGGCCGACCCTGGAGAGCAAGCCGGCGTTGGATGTACAGTAGGCATCTCAACTCCAGCCAAATGACACAGCAATCTGGGATAGAGATGACTCATCATCTCCAGTGAGTGAACAGACACAGATAGAGAAAATGAGAAAAGGTGTAGAGGGAGTTGTATCTCATGAATTACCTGATGCAAACCGAGGACATGCTGGTGGGACAGTATAGTAACAACTAGATTTTTACATTTTTCAAAAAGTGCAAGTGCAATACAACAAAATACTCTTTCACTACCTTTTGAATGTTCTTATGATTTTGAAGGAAGTCTCTTATGCTTATCATGGTTGCATTAATTTAATCAAAACTAAAGTAGTAATATCGTGAATTTAAAGGGATAGTTCATGCAAAAATGAAGATTCTGTCAATAATTACTCACCCTCAAGTCATTCCAAACCTGTAAGACCTTTGTTTATCTTCGGAACACAAATTAAGACATTTTTGATGAAATCCAAGAGCTTTCTGACCCTGCATAGACAGCAATGCATATTTCTAAACCCCCCTTCAAATTATTTAAATTTCATCAGCAAGCTCTTCTCACTTGGAAAATGTGTTACTCTCACAATTTCTCCCCTTACACTTCCATCATCTGGAATAATGGTTATATAACTGCTTCAGATAAATATTTATTTTTAACAAATTGGTTTAACAAAATCATCTTATAAAAATGTTTGTCAATTTTGGGAATATTTTAACTTATGAATGATTCATGTATATTTACACTTTCCCTGCACAGTTTAGGGAATTTAGTTTTTAAAGCTATTTCTGTAACTTGTCAAAAGTCATATTTGTTCTCTATTTGTGACAAACCCAAAATTAATTTAGAAACTGAGAAAAAATGCAAAAACAAACATATTTGTAATATTTTCCAAAATCAAAATAAAATATCTCCTAGAAGATTTTTTTTTTTTTTTTTTGGAACTCTATAATTGAGAATATTGAGTGGAGAAGAGCTTGGTTAATTCATTTTAAATACTGTATAAATAATAAAATATAAGAAATACACATCAAAATTCTACATACCATGTACCCTGCTAAATCTTATTTAATATTGAGATTCACTGAAATTGATGATGTATGCTGTTTTTGTAATAGTGAGAAAGAGATGCTGACTCACTTATTTTTTAACTGTAAAGCCATAAACAGGTTTTGGATAGACTTTGGAGAGTTTATATTTAATTTATTGAATATTAATTACTGCTTTACTTTAAAGGATGTTATCTTGGGTTATGAAAACAAAAGCAGTAAAGATCTAGAATTTATTGTTAACCATTTTATTTTATTAGCAAAATTTCACATACATAAACAAAAATACATTTTTTCATCTCCTATTTTAAATTTCTTTTGTGACATGCTTAAAATACTGTGATACTTTTTTCCCCACTTCTTCTTCTTTTTCTTATTTGTTTGTCATTTGTAAATGCTATGTAATTGCTATGACTTTAGGTTGTTTTGAGTGCTTTCTTAATGACCCAACGTCTCTGATATTCTGGTCTCCCAGACATAATATGTAATATGTATAATATGTATCATCAGTAGTTACAGTAAAGCTCGTCTTTAGCAATAACTATAATAATAAATGTATTCATTCTCCAACAAAACAGGCACAACCCAAACTAGTATTCATCACTGCCAAATGTTTCATTCAGTTCTGGTCATGCTTGGTGAGCGAGCTGGTGAACTTTAGCACATGAACATATCCTGGTTGCTAAAAACATTCACAAAGTTTCCTTTCTTACCAACCTCAGCGAAAAAGAAGCATGTTTATTGCAGTGCTCGCTGTATGGTTTGTATCTTAATGAGCTACATTTCTCTGGGAGATAACTTTGATGTAGCACTGCCATTTTCAAATGAGTTGTAATGAGTAACCCAGCTGGCTTCCAATTGCCACGCAAACATGCCGCCACAACATTAATAAATTTCTACATCTAAAGGAGTGGGCATAAATCACAGATTGGGGTGCAATGAAGGAGTGATTAGCATTGGCTAATGTCAAAATACTAAGCATTCTTATCTCCTCAATTTGTATGTAAACGTGACCCCACTCCCACAGAAATGCTGCTTCTCCTTCTCAGCTGCTTGCTAATTCTTCACCTGCGGCCTGCGTAATTGATTCCCCATCCCTCCGCTGTCAGAGGTCACAGAGTCGCTTTTGTGCTTGCGGTTTGACTGTTGCTATCCATGACAAGAACTTAGTTTATTGACCAAAAAAAAGAGAGAGAAGAATCACCAGATTTTTTTCGTCAACGCATGACTTGGCCTGAGTAATTAGAGTGTCAAGAGTCGAAATGTCAGAGAGAAAGATAGAAATTCAATTTACCTCCTGCTCTGTTTCTCTGGTGTGGAACTATCACGGCTTCCCATGAGCAGCTCTGCTGAATTGCTGCTGTTTTATCGGTGCCGTCAGTAGGTGCTTCCTTTTAGCCAATAATAGATGCCTGCAACCGCTGTCAGCTGCGCATTAATGTTAAAGCTTGTTACGAGCCTCTAACAACAACATGGATCGTGTTTTGTGAATCAAAAGATTCAATCAAATGCCATGCTTGTATGTACATCTGAACGCACAACCAGTACAATGCGCAACATTGTTTCCTTTGAACTAATGCGACTCAGGAATATCCTAAAATAGCTTCACTCTCTGTTATAAGTTTTAATTGAAATTGTAATTTGCTGCTGGGTGCGCTTACCTGCTTTTAGTCCACAGAATTTCATCATAGTTATTATTCACTGATTGTTCTTCTCCGAGCAAATGCTTTGTTATTCAAAGCAACTTGCTGTACGTTTGTATTACAACTTACCGTGTGCCTCAATCAGCCTGAGGGTTTCAAGTCAAGATCAAACCTGACCCTGTTTACTTTTTAAGGCCTGTTCACACCAAGGACGATAACTACATATATAGTTTTGATAGTCATTCTCATTTTATGAGAGTAGGCAATTGCACACCACAGCTACTGTATAATGATAACAACACAAAGGAACAATATTGCTGATTTTTTCCCCCCCAAGCAGATGAACAATAAAAACAATGAGAGCCAATCAGAATCCTCTTGACTTTAAAGAGCTCAAGCATTTAAAGTGGCAGACGAAAAAAAGGCAGCGTGTGCTAATAAAAAAAAAAGTAAAAGAAAAAAAAAAAGTGACATGATGTATGGTCTCCTATACTTAGAATTTGTGCTCTGCATTTCACCCATCCTTGTGCACAAAAACAATGAACACACTCGTTGGTATGGTTGCTAATATAGTTATCTGTATAGTTATCATTAAATGTATTGTTCTTTGTGTGCTTTTTAAAAGAGACATTGGATGCAAAATTCACTTTAACATAGTGTTTCTGCATATAGATGTGTTTTAGCAGTGTGTGGAAACAACCACCCTACAATGATAAAAATCTACTCACTCCTTTTCTTTAATCCCCAGAAAACCAAAACAGTCTCAGTTATTAAGCTGTTTTGATTTCCTGAGCAGTATGATGCCATCTGAAACTTTAAAGGGGTCATCGGATGCAAAGTTCACTTTTACATGTTGTTTGAACAACGTGTGTATGTACAAATCTACCCTATAATTATAAAAATCCATGCAGTGGTTTTTAATTAATCTGTAAAAATAATATCCCCTTTTTCAAATCGAGCCATTCTCAGATGGTGTGGCGTCACACCGACAGAGGCCGCTCCCACGACATGAGCGTCTTACCTCAGACCCGCCTTACAACAGTCCAACCTCCATTGTTTCGATGCTGGAGCAGGGATGAAAGTTAGACAAGAATATCGCCGGTTGAGCGATTGAGGTGTTGTGTGGCTGGATGTAACAATGAACTAGTGGTCATCATTTACTCCCGACATCTGAGCCGCTAAAGATGCAGTGGATTACGTTTGTGAAGGGAATGCACCTCCCAATCTACATATATCCTCTATGTTCGCACGAATCATTCGTGATCCAGTTTCACTTACAGCAGAAGTGAGTATAAGGGTTTTTTTATGAATCTTTGCAAACGCCTTTCGTAATAGCGTGCTAGTTAGCAAGTTCAGCGACTAAATGCAGCTAAACGCGGCTAAATGTGGCTAAGGTAAACAGGCTCGTCACTCCACAGAGAGAAGAGAGGGGCAGGGTGAGCAGAGCTCATTAACATTTGGATAATTTTTGCAGAGCTGATTTTGGCAAGGTAAAAAGGGTGTTGTTTTACACTACCATCGAGAATTTTTAACCAAAGTATATTATAGACTTTTCATTAAGACCCAGCATCCGATGACCCCATTAAAAGTTCAGAAAGGACAATAAGTAAGTAAGTAAGTAAATAAAAGTAGTCCATATGACCTGTGCACTCAGTTAAAAGTCATACAATACTCTTGTGTGGTAAACAGTGAAATTAAATCATTATTCACATCCAGTGAGCTGTTAACGGCTGTGATTAGATTACTGAGTCAGTGAGTTGAATCAGATTAGTCCATTTTGTTAATGAATCATCATTTGTTTTGTGAACTGGATTAGGCAAGTTGTTTAACAGAAGCTCAAAAGAATGATTCTTTCATGAAACAGACACTGCTGCTTCTCTTATATATATCAATGAATGCATTAAAACTGCAAATTTGCATGTCATGATTTTTTTTTTTGAATAATGAGTTAAATTTCAACCTACATTTGGATCATTTTATGATAGTTAACAACCCTAGTGCTCCCAATTAGTTTTCTTCTTGAAAAGAAAGGAAGTAGTCTACAATGTGCGAACTCAATTGCAAGTTATATGATACTGTTGTTTGATAAACAGAAAAATAGATCATTATTAACTGCTAACTGGAACACTGATTTCAATTTGAATTGAATTTGAGAATCATATTAGTCCGACTCATGAATAAATCATCATTTGTTTTTGTGAACAGGAGTAGTCAATTCGTTAAACATTCAACTCAAAAGAACAATTCTTTCATGAATCAGACATTGCTACTTCTCTTGCAAATGAGGATATCAAGATTTTCAGTGTATAATGAGTTACATTTTAGCCTCACAATTTGATTCTGAAAGAATCTGCATTTGTTTTTGGAATAGCCAAGAACGATTCTTTCATGAATTATATATACTCTCATAAACGCACCATAAATGTGACCCTGGACCACAAAATCAGTCTTAAGTAGCATGGGTGGTAACACTTTATTTTGATAGTCCACTTTAGACATTCTACTAACAGTAAGTAACTTTGCAACTGCATGTCAGCTAGTCATTAGAGTATTAGTAGACTGTCTGCTTAATATCTTCTAACACTCTTCTAAACTTTGCAAGTATATGTCAACTTGTCAACATGTCAACGTATTCTACTAACCCTAAACCTAACCTAACAGTCTGCTCTGAGAGTTAGTAGACTTTAGTTGCAGTATTATTTGACATGTCGTTGCAAAGTTACTTATATGTAGTAGAATATCTAAAGTGGACTATCAAAAAGTGACGACGTATTGTCAACTATGGTGACCCATAGTGGGCAGTGGGCAGCCATTGCTCCAGCACCTGGGGAGCAATTGGGGGTTCAGTGCCTTGCTCAAGGGCACTTCAGTCATGGTATTGAAGGTGGAAAGAGCGCTGTTTATTCACAATCCCCACCTTCAGTTCCTGCTGGTGCGGGAATCGAACCAGCGACCTTTGGGTTACGAGCCTGACTCTCTAACCATGACTGTGCCTCGAAATAAAGTGTAACCGCACAGGGGATATTTGTAGCAATAGCAACAATGCATTGCATGTGTCAAAATTAGCAATTTTGTAAATTTCCTACCGTAAATTAATCAAAACTTATTTTTTGATTAGTAATATGCATTGCTAACAACTTTAAAGGTGATTTTTCTCAATATTTTTTTTGCACCCCAGATTCCAGATAGTTGTATCTCAGCCATACACCCATACACGAACCATACATCAATGGAAATCTTATTTATTCAGATTTCATTTTTATATGATGTATAACACAAACATTGATGTATATTGATCATTTCAAAAACTGACCCTTATGACTGGTTTTGTGGTCCAGGGATTTTTTTGGTGAATTAGTTCAATGTCTCACATTATGTCTCACACAAAGTAATTAGAAGCCTTCACAAGATTTTGAATACAGTGTATGTGAATCACTCTTTGATACCTATATTTGTCATTTTTGGAGTTTGACAGCCCCAGTGGCCCTATTTCAACTTTACTTTGAAAAGATAAAGTGCCAAAAAAAAAAAAAAATCACCATTTGTGTTATGATTATTGAGATCCGATTTCCGATTTCCTATATTCTCTGATGACTCAGAGATGCGTCAGCTCTCTCCACCTCCACCCGGCAGACATGGACGAGCACCACACATACACACACACACCCCTCCCGCGTCTGCCTTTCACAAATCAAACCCAGAGAGGTGTCTTCAATAAATTCTGTGCGGGGAACACCTGCTGATTTCCAAAATTGGATAATTATAAGGAAAATGAGTGAGCAGCAGTGGGCTGCGAGATGGCGTTGTTTCTAATGGTACCTATTAAATAACAGAGCGCATAAGCTCCTCGCTTTTTTTATGCGCACATCAGGATGGCACCGCTGCCGGTCTGTTTTTTGGACCGTAGCGATTCTGTGCAGAGGAATCGGCTATGCTACAGTTGTTCCACCATAATAGAAGTCGGTACGCCTGACGAATATGCGGCCTTGGCTCCCCTAAACTAGCAATCATATCAAGGGGAGGAGAAAAGATATATTCTCTGTTGTTGCCTTGACCGGGTGCCTTGTTTTCATTATGGCCAACGCAGGCAGGGCTTAGGGGAATTAGCAGGCATGCCACAATGGAGTGTATTTGTTCTTTTCTTGTTTAAAGTAGGCTGTAGTATTGTTTTCCTTCCCTCTTGGGTTTTAACGGCAGAGTTTTATCCGCGCGTCAGTCGTGAGCCGCAGAGAAAGATTGGACCCGGAATCGCACTTTGTCAGAACACGGCCCACAGGCATTGCTCAGCAATGTTAATACGGCTGTCGGAGAAGTTTGTAGAAAAGTCGTTACTTATTAATTGATTCATCAGAAGGAAAAGGCTCGTGGCAGATGAGGAGACTGTAGAGGAGGATAAATTTCCCCTGAGTGGTGGATAAAGAGCGGTGAGTGAGTGCGCGCATGCATCGGACGGAGGCTGTCGTACAGATAATGCTATTGTCGATTCAGAGCATGGATGGCATTCTCAACTCCATCTAAATGAGTTGTGCAGGTAAAGGTCTGTCGGCAATACTGAGACCTGCTCCGTTCTGTGGGCGAAAACGTGAACTGAGCGGATCTGTGGTAGTTAGAGTCAAAATAGACATATTTGGTTGCTAAAAAGGCCCTACCATTATGTACCTGACTGCGTGCACGTACAGTAGATACTGTGTTCGGCTCATTCAAAACGTTTACAAAGCTTTATAAAAAAATTGAATTGCACTGTTCTCAGCAGAAATGGGGAAAGATGAAATAAGCGAAGAAGCTTTTACTACAAGCATCCTGATTTTATTATCCTTATTTAAGTGGCCAATAAAATTAATGGCTTCAGTCTTTAAAAGGTGCCGTTTATGAATACATTACAATTCTACACCACACGGTTAACTACATGTGTTCGCATGCACACAACTAACATATTAAATATACACTACCATTCAAAAGTTTGGGGTCAGTACATTTTTATTGTTTCTTTCTTTCTTTTTTTTTTTTTTTGAGAAATTAATACTTTTATTCACCAAGGATGTATTAAGTTAATAATGAAAAGTTTATTAAAAGTTAATAATAAATAATTTACATTGTTATAAAATATTTATATTTTGAATAAACACTGTACTTTTTAAACTTGTTATTCATGAAAGAATCCTGAAAAAAAAAAAAATTACAGGTTCCAAAAAATATTTGGTAGCACAACTGTTGATATTATCCAACATTGATCATTCTAATAATAAATCCGCATATTAGAATGATTTCTGAAGGATAATGTGACACTTAAGACTGGAGTAACAGCTGATAAAAATTCAGCTTTTCATCACAGGAATAAATTCTATTTTAAAGTATGTTAAAATAAAAAACATTATTTTATATTGTAAAAACATTTTGCAATATTACTGTTTTTTTTTCTATATTTTTAATCAAATAAATGCAGCCTTGATGAGCATAAGAGACTACTTTAAAGACTATTACAAGTCTTACTGACCCCAAACTTTTGAACGGTAGTGTACGTCTATCGCTTTATACACTGTAGATTTTATTTATTCAAGATGGTTTATCTCAGTTTCAAGGCTGACTAGGTCTTAAATGATAAATGGGTCCTTGATTATGATTTTAACTATATTTAGTGTGTAATGTTGCTGTTTGAGCATAAACAACATCTGCAAAGTTCAAAGTTTGCTCAAAGTTCAATGCAAAGGGAGATATTTTATTTTACAGTATTTGCATTTTAAGGCTGGTAGGGAAAACAACAAGCTTTTTCCAGGGTTGTTGACATCACAAAATTTACATACACCCTGCCCCCGGGAACATGCAGCAAAGGGAGTAAGGCCATGTTGGACATGCATCTACCCGTAAAGGTATGGGGCGAGACGTATCTGGACAACGTACACTAGGTGGTTAGTGAATCAGAACACACTGGGACAAAAAAAAACAAAAAAACTAAACATCTAAATTTTTTGCGTATACCTGAGGGAGAGTAGAATGAATGAGTAGAATAGAAGCAGTGTAGATTAAAAGGTAAAATATGTGAAAAATAATGCAATTTTTAAAAAATGTGCACCTCATAAACACAGTCAAGCCTTTTCTTTTCTTTTTTTTTTTTTTTTTTTTTTTTTTGCAAGAAAAACTTTATTGCAACCTTGGTAAGCATAAAAGATGGCTATCAAAAATACAAATAAATTAAATAAATAAATAAAACAAACAAACAAATAAAATAATATTGAAATAAAATCTTTCTCACCTCAAAAAAAATAAAAATAAATAAAAAAAATAATAAAAAATAAAAAAATAAAATATAAGCCTATTCCATGCCATTCCAGTCTTTTCGAGACTCAAAACACTGACTCATTTTGAGAAAGGTCGTGTTCATTGAGAAAGCTCACCTAATCAATGAAATGCTCTTTCACAGTCCGGCTGCATACTCATGCTACAATCAGTATTTGAAGGCAGAAAAGCAGCCACTCGCTTTGCTAAGAAGGGACTTATGAGTGCATGAAAGTGAACAAGTATGGTTTATTCATTGCTAAAACCTGTTTAAAAAGAGTGACTCACAACCAAAACAACAAGGACAGGTCTGGGACAAATAGGATGTGTTAACAAAAACTAAAACTATCATAATGTAAAAGTTTATTTTTGATCAATTAAATAAACCATAAGAAAAATAAAATGTGCATATATTCATTTAAATGAAAATTAGAAATGTTGTACTAACCATTAAAAGTACTAAAAGTTTCTAGAACTAAAATAAATATAAAGCTAAATATTACCATATTATCATATTATTATTATTATTGTTATTATTATTATTAAAAATATTAAAATTACATGTCAAAACATTAAATTATTTAAACAAAGTAAAAATAGATTTTTTTTTTTAGCTAGTCAAAAATATAAAAATATTTTAATAGTATATAAATAGTACTAATAGTAACAGTATTCTGCTAGGGTTTTTCTCCAGTGAACTTTTTTTTTTAATCAGGATGTTCAGGAATTTACATACCTTAAAATCTTTGTTACAAAAATAGCTATTGAACATCTATCCCATATATAGAGAATACTGCCAAACAATGCAAACTCTAATATTATTTTAGATAAACAAAAATGATTCTATTTTATGAAAGTTAGTTGTCTGAAACCAACTTCCAGAACTACTGCTAAAGAAATCACAACTTTGTAATTGGATTTTTAACTCAGAACCTTACTGAGGTAAAGCCCTTGTGACAACTTCCTCAAACAAACTCCACATACTGTACTAGTTTTGCATGAGGACACTGTACCATCAATAGGATATCTTGTGGGAATGCTTTCCGTTCGTCTCTAATAAGGTGTCTTTACGGTCCATTCATCTTTCGCTAGAAGTCCACAGTCTTAAAGTCAACGTAAAGGGAGGCCGACTGCATCTCGGGGGCCAAGACTGACTGATTCAGACCCTCTAGGAGACTGGGAGGCGAAACACGACAGAACCTGATTGACGGCCATGTGAAAGCATGACTCGGCCGTCCTAACACAAATGGCTATAATAGCTCACGGCAGCACTTCTCCGACTGGAACGCACATGGACACACCTCCCCTGCTAATTCCTCTCACTTCCTTTTCTCACCAGCCACCTCTAATTCCCACGTTCCCTCTCTTAGTCTCTCCTCCTTCAGCTGCCTTCATTTTACTATTGGTTAATTTATCACAAGAGCCAGACTCCGTGGCAGTATATCAGGTCAGGAGAGTTACAGCTCAGACTCGGAGGTGAGATTTCCCACAGGAAAGATTCCAGTGACACCCGGCTCTACTTTCCCCGCTCTTCATTACTGCGAGTGTACACTTGGCTAGCGCCGCGGGCTATGGGGGGCAGACTGCACTATAAGATAAGGGAGCCGAACGGCGGCTCTGTTGCTGTGGATGTCTGCTGTCACTCTGATACCGGCAGCGGTCTTCTGGGAGCCGTGTGTCATTACAGATGCAGTGTTGTGTAATTAGGTAAGGAAGAGGTACAATCTCTCTCCACTTATAAGATCGGATAGCACCAGGAAAAATCGAGGGGAGAGGAAAGCAGACTTGCTTGTAAAGCAGAAAAGGTACAGGTTGTCCTTACTTTGTATAACCCAGAGCTCCAGCCTCAGCAGCACTATGTATTAGTAATCAAAGAAAGTTAAGTCAGCGCGCTCCATGAAAACTGCTGCGCGTCTGCTCTTATTTATGCTCTAATCAGAGTGATTGACAGGTCTGTGACGCATCAAACAGGCAGTGCCGTTCAAACGCTCTAAACTGAGGAGGCCCATTCACACCAAGAATGAGGACTATATTAGTGTCCACGCCAGTGGATGATAAAGTATTATAAGTGGGCGCTGCAGCTTGAGCTTGTTAAAGCGGGGTGGATACTGATTGGCCCTCAGTGTTTTTATCGTTCAACAGCTGGTAAAAATCATTCTGAAAGTGATTCCGGTGATGTTGGTTCTCTGTGCTGTTATCATTATAGCTGTGGTGTGGACTTCTCTATTCTAGTTATCGTCTTTGGTGTGAACAGGCAATAACATACTTAACTCTCAGTGTTTTTAAAAACATTTGCCAGCCACCACCAGCATTTCTTATAATTTTCACATATTTTTTTATGGTTCCCATAATATATTGTTGTATAAATATCTGAACAATATCTTTTTGTTATCAACATTTAAATGTTAAACTGAATAAAGAATAAAAAAAAAAGTAATTGTGACTTTTTATCTCACAATTCTTGGAATTCTGACTTATTTTTGGACTGTATGTGTTGGTTTTGCCCTTTGTCACACCCCCGTTGGACTGTTTTGTTGGTTTCTCCCTCTTGTGTCCATATATTGTTTTTCCTGTTTGTCTTGGTCTCACACAACCGTGACAATTTTCTCTCAGAATTGTGATATATAAACTCGATCTTGTGAGATATAAACTTGCAATTCTAACTTTTTTTCTCAAAATTGAGTAATATAAACTTGCAATTGCAAGTTATAAAGTCAGAATTGTGAGATATATACTTGTAATTGAGAGTTTATATCTTGCAATTCAGACTTTTTTTCCTGAGAATCATGACATATAAACTCCCAGTGGCATGTTATGTTCAGTTCTGAGGGGAAAAAAGACGCGAGTATGTATGTCTGTACAATTCTGACTTAATAACTCATAATTGCATGTTAAAGTCAGAATTGCAAGTTTACATCACACAGTTCAGAGTTTTTTTTCCTCGCAATTGCATGTATATATCTCAAAATTCTAAGAAAAAAGTCAGAATTTCAAGTTTGTATCACGCAATTCTGAGAAAAAAGTCAGAATTGTGAGAGAAAAAGTCTCAATTATCGTTAGTGGCGGAAATGAGCTTCCATCCCTGGTGAAAAAAAACAGCATATGCTGGTAGGTATGTTTTGATGCTGGTTTAAGCTGGTCTATAGCTGGTTCATGCTGGTCCTTTGCTGGTTTATGCTGGTCCTTGACCAGCAACATGAACCAATGGCATGTTACAGTGTTCAATTCTGAGGGGAAAAAAGACTGTGATTTTCTCAGAATTGCGAGTATGTATAAGTCTGTACAATTCTGACTTAACTCATCATTGCAAAGTCAGAATTCTGGGAAAAAGTCAGAATTGCAAGTTTACATCACACAGCATAAACCAGCAAAGGACCAGCTTAAACCAGCATCAAAACATACCTAACCAGCATATGCTGTTTTTTTCACCAGGGATAGTAAGTTTAAAAAAATTAAAAATAAATAAATAAAATAATGCATTTTTTTGTCAAAGACTACATCTGGAAAACATAGGTGGAGTAGATCACTTCCTTTTACAGCTTCAAAGCACTGTCCTAAAGCACTTCCTTCAGTACTGTTAGGCAGTTTTGGTTTATATGCTGTTTTAAGTTTGATGATCACATTATTTTACATTATGCATCTGCTTACATACACCATAACTTTTTTTCTGCTTCTTCTTTGCCATGTTTTGATCCAGGCATTCAGTACTCTTTCAGAAGATGTGTAATAGTGCCTCCGTATAAATATAACTTACAAGCAATATGTGGAAAACTAGCGTGTAATTTAGCTGTTGCTCCAGTGATATCATTCCTCTGTGCCGTTATGATTATATTTGTGGTGTAGACTTTCCTGCTCTCATATCCACAAGTTTCCGGGGGGTGCTACTGTAAAAAGAACATGGGTACAACTTCCGGTGAGGCAGCAGACATAGTATACCAATGGTATTTTGTGTGCAAATTAGTGAAGAGGCTAAGTGTTAGCAAGTTTGGATCGCTAAATCTTGAATGACTGTCAACTACTGAAATGATATTTGAACCAAGACATCAAAGTTTGTGTTAAAGGGCATGCCAGATGAAGCCTCGATTCGAGGCTTGTTAACATAGAAATCCCTTTCATAGAGCCTCACTTTCTGTCCAGTCATGTGCGCGATTCACTTTGCGTGTCCTAATGTTCGACTCCCAGATCTTACTTTGCGAGGACATTTGCATTGGGACCTATATAATAATTAGATTTTTAAATACCCAGTCATACAAGTAATATGAATACAAACTATTTCAGGAAATATTAAATATTTGCCATATGCAGTTAATATATGTGTACATTATTCTTGTATTACATCATATTAATATTCGTACTGGCATTTAATGGCACTGTTCAATGGGTAAATTAATTTATCAGAGTCAGAAATTCAACAAACAAACACACACATGATTAGGCTTTTATGTGTGCATATAACATGAATCGATCTATGGAAACTGTGGTGAATGCTTCTTCTGACGGAGCTTCACAGGCTTTTGGCTGCTTTATTTTTTACTAACCACCAGATCGCACTGTTTTCGACACTCTTTTCCCAAAACAGTCAGAGGAAAATCTCGGTGCTTCACGAGGCTTCATTTGCCCGTCACTCCTGTCAGCTGTTGAATGAATGAGTGTCACGTCCCGCTTGTTTACTTAAAACCGGATGACGCTTCCACTTCTGACACAAGGCCTCATAGGGCTTAGGAAACTTGTTGATAAATTTTCTTGTTATAGTTAGCAATAAGTATAAAAATGAACAATTATTAATAAACAGTATGAGTTAGCAATAGCTCAAACGATAATGTTCCTCTGTTTCATTATCCTTATAGTTGTGTTGTGTCCTAGAAACAGAACAATTATTAAAACTGTATAGTTATCGTCCTTGGTGTGAACGGGTCTTAATGCACTTAATCAGCAGGATTATGGCAACACTAACAAGCAATATGAAGAGAGCTCGCGTGTAAGTTAGCAAGAGCTCTCGTGCGATAAATCCATCAGAGTGGAGATTCTTCTAATTTGGGCTCTGATCGTTTGTTTTGGGTTTTAGGGCTCAAAACAAACTAATTCCCTTGGAATGGAAAGGTAACGCTATTTGCACAGCTGATATTACGGATTAGAGTGAGTACGAGAGCAACAGATTGTGTGTCCAGTGTCTGGTCAATGAAAGTGGAAGCGTGCTTGTTTGCTCTGGGAGAGTTAAGCCTGGGCACACACGCTGTTACCCGCACAGCCAAACAAACAAGGGACTGAGCACCGAGCCATTAAATAATTACAAATGCCTGTATTTGACGGCCAAAGCATCCACAAGGCCACAGCTGAAATCTCATCAAACCACAGTGGCTGCACCGTCCGCCATCATAGAGTCGTAGATTACAACTTTACTTGACAAATCCATACCTACAGTGGGATTTATTCATGGCATCTGCACTGTGCTTTGGCAGTTACAAGCAAATTCCACTCTCCTGGGCATCCTCCCAATGGCTTTGATTAAATGGTATTATATCGTGTTTGTCTGCGTTGAAGCGCAAGGTACAGGCTTAGATGAAATGCTGTTTGAATTCTGCACAAGCTCTTTTTCTCCCACCTGTGGTATTAATGTGCCATGTAATAGACAAATAAACCCACAGAGAAGGGCACTGGAGGATGTGAAATGTGCTTTCAAAGATGCCCAGGCTGGACGGATGGTTCGATGAGAAGACAACCTAGAGCCTGGAGACCATACCAACGACAGGCGATTCACACACTCTTGACACTAGATGTTATAAAAGTGTGTTGGAGCTGTTTTATTGAACCTATGTTTGAAAAAGTTCTTCATGAGTTGCTGAGCTTGTAAGACGACTTTGAAAGAACGTACAATTAGGAATAATGGAATAATAATTATGATTTGAACAAACCACTTGTGCTACAAACATAAAGGACGCTCCTAAAATGCACTTTTGAAAGTATATGGTTCTATTAAGAACCTAAAACATCCATGGAATCTTTCCATTTTCCATCTTTCCAAAGATGAAGATGAACGAAGGTCTTACGGGTTTGTAACGACATAAGGGTGAGTTATTAATGCTTTCTTTCTTTCTTTTTGTAAACTATACCTTTAAAAACCGTTATTTTGTGGCATTGCTGAAAACCACCTTTTGGAACCTTTATTTTCAAGAGTGTAGTTTATAAAACCATTCTAGAACTATTTGTTGCATTTAGTGCAATAATTTACGTACATATGGAATTACCTTTGTGCCAATTAAAATGAATGTACAATATAAAGAAACGTATGAAAATATAAATTGAATCTGAATAAAATATCTTTGAAACTGGAAAAAAGTAAACTGCAGACAAAATCTATTACTTCGTTTTTAACACACTGCAAGTTTTGCAACTGTTTTCTCCTCTTTCATTCGCTGATCTGTACTTACAAATGCGATTCCAGAGTTTTCGTTTACGCATCTGAAATTTTCGTTCGTCATTCTGGCACAAATCTCTCGTGGGGGCGGGGCTAGCAGCGGTGTTTTCTCATTGGCTATTGAGTTTTGATTGACAGATTCTTGACCTGAAAGTGAAGGCGTTACTTGCGCCAGTGTGGATGTGTTAGCGGCTTCCAATTTAATTTTAATGTTATAAATTGATATGTAAGAATTTGTTATATTATTATTACTTCAGGATTTATCTGCTGCTACACTACATTGTTGATGTTGATGTTGAAATTAATTCTTAGGAATAGCACAGACGAATAAATAATCGTCATTATCATCATGATACTCGCGGTAAGTTGTCTTGATTTAGCTCAATCCTTATAGGCTGATTAGATCATTGCTTTGACTGGTTTATATTTACCCCAGCACACGTAATGTACAGTACTAAATGTACTGTATCTGTCAGTGACCGATGCTGTTTTACAAGGTCGCTGTCAATCACTGCGCCGTCAACTCTGGCAATGTAAAGCCTTTTTACCATGCTTTTTCTGTGTCCGAATTTGACTGTAATAATAATAATGCAAAAATCGTTTCAGAATGGTTTTAGAAAGAATTCTGCTATATTAACAAACTACAGCTACAACAAACCATGAATATTCTTGCTTGTGGTTGCAGTTAACACAATCAATAAGATATTAAGTTTATTTTTAAGGAAAGAAAACTAGCTGTTGAGATAGAATTCACTGAATTCAGAAAAATGGATAATTAGAATTGATTTGAACAAACCGCTTGTGCTACAAACATGATGGATATGTCAAATTGCGGGACTTGTTGAGGACAGTCATGCATGCTATTGCATTTTTATATGATCGGATTTACAAAATCTATCTGACGGCCGATAAAATGTGCAGATAGTCTAAATGAAAAGGAAAAAAACTGAGCAATATTCTGGGTCCAGAATATCATAGGGACTTGTGGGTGAGATCTTTTGACTTTAGAAGATATTAAGAGTTTGGTTCCAAAACGCTGTAAATCCATATTGATTTATTTGAGTTAAAATGTGTTTTCTTTACCAAGAAAGTGGCAAGATGAAAACCACATAGCATCTTTAGGTTATAGTAACATTAACAATTCAAATCCAGATTTATTATAAGATTTATTATAAAAACTGATTATTTTTTTCCCAAAATGCAATAAATCCATTAGGGGTCTATGCTTACTTTTCTTTTTAGAGAAAGAAGTGATGGAAAGAGATGGCATAAGTGCATTCAAATTCATAAACTCTTGTTGACATTAATGTTTTAAATATACAATTTTGAACATAGAAATATTAAATTAATTTAATAACTAAAAAGAAGATCAAAATGAAACTAATACTGCCAGCAGGTGGCGGTAAGTCATTGATTTAATTTCTGATTCATTCAGGAATGAAGCAAGTGACTCTTTTTATGAATGGGTAATTGATTCATTGACTCACTAGAAAACGCACGTTCATTTGTAAACGAAAAACCGCTGTGTGTGAATGGAGATGAGCAGCGGCTCAGCTGTGACTTTGTTTCAAACTATTTTTGACGATGAAATAGAGCAAATTCAGACAACAGTGTTATAGTCAGACAATGTAAGTCACTTAATATTAACTTCTTGTTTTTTCAACTGTCGTATTAAATCAATATCTCATTTACAAACTCCCTTAAAATCCTTAAAAGCTGTCACTCATCTTAGTTCATCGCGATCTCACAAAATCATAATTAACGAAATTCTCAACACTGCACAATGAATCTCTTATTTACACTGTCTCTACACTTTGTTTATGAAAGGATATGTCAGATATTTCTGTGATACATTACTCAACGTTGAAAACTAGGATAAGGGTTATATTTAAAGCACCGCCTTTACTGTTTACAATGCGTGGAATGGTGCGTTGTGATTGGCTGAGCGGATGTATTGCATTGCGTTTGTCGCTGTTTGGAAAAAAGGGAGAACTGCCTTTTCAGTAACGACCAGGTACAATACTGATTTTGGCAGGAACTCAGTTTTGTGAAAAAAAAAAAAAATAATAAAAAAATAAAAATAAAAAAAGAAGAAAAAAAACAGGCGTTTATCGCGTTTTGGAACCAAACTCTTCATATGCAACAAAGCAGAACACCCTAGCAACAGCATAGCAACATTATAAAACTACTCCTATAAACGGATAGTTCCGGTCCTTGATTCTGATCAGTTGAGTCATGTTCGAAGCCATTGTAAATTACTCTACAAACATACACATTTGTTTACGTTTGTGTATTGATCGGCTGTTGCAACCACAACCGTTTCTGAGGAACTGCATAGTTTGGTGGAAGAATGATGTTTTTATTAATATCATTACACTTTATATATGGAATAACCATTTTATAAAAGCAATAAGCCCCGTGAAGCTGTGGTTTACAGCAAATTTATAACAGCTAAGGGGATTTTCCTCCGCTTCGCGTCATGCCTCCAACACCCCTTAACTGTTATAAATTCACTGTAAACCACGGCGTCTTGGGGCTTATTGCTTTATCAGAACAGTACAGCAGCTGCATAGCAACGCCCTGACAACCTCAATAGCATAATGACAATAATAGGCTATCTGCACAGTCAAGCAACACTCACATTTCCTTCAGAAAATGTAAAAATATGCTTCACTTTAATGATGTGTAAGGTTGACTTTCTTTTTCCTTGATTTTCTCTGGTTGACAGAAATGCAGACTGGCACAGTCGGTCCTTCTTATCTCCCCGTTTCATTTTGACGTGAACCACACGCTGATAAAATGTGATCTCATTAAATAACAAACAGGCAGGAAAAACAAAATGTAAGGAAAAAAACAACAACAAAGGTAGCGGCGAGGAGTTGCTGTCTTCAAAGTTACACTAGGAGATTCAGAAAACGTTCAACTTTAAAAAGTTTTTTTAATGTCAAATATTCCCAGCTACTAATTGATAAGCCATGAGAAAATAAACAATGCTGATGACAAACAATTTCTTTGAGTTTATTTTTCGTTTAATGCAGGTTAATTTATGCTTTTTGCCGTTATTCAAAGACTTGGAGGATTAATTAGCACAGAACGGTTGATAGCTCGTTGCATTCTCTGTCAGCGTACGCCATCTGTAGCGGCACGCTGATTAATGAACAGGTGCGTTCAGATGTGCTTTCATCAGGCTTGCTGAGACAGGCGACTCACACCTCCTAATCTGCTGCTGGCTGCGGTACAGAAGTCCCATTTGCTCCTCACCTCGTCACAAAACACTAAATCGTCTTTTCTTTGCACGCTCACAACGGACAAAATAAAGCAGCGCTAAGTGCTAAATGCAATTTACCCATGATCACAGATGCAGTGATTCATTACACAATTCAAAGGTTAAAGAGCAGGTTGGTATACAAATCAAATTCACGTTGGGATTCAATCATGAAACACGACCTGAACAGATTTCTGTGTAAATCACTCATACAACCAAACTGGTTTATGAATGATTTACACAGAAATGTTTAGCTTGCCATGTCCATGAAACGCATTACATTTGGTTCAGCACATCAATTTACATAAGAATGGATTTACAAATAATGTATGAAGGAATTCATTCTGCTTGTTTTATAATCAAAGCTCACTCTTATGAAAACATCATATTAAAAAAAAGGCAGAGGCTATTTACGCCAACCAATGGGCTAGATTTGGGCTTTATTTATTTATTTATTTTCCTAAGATGTCTTAAAATACTTAAACATTTGTGAGGTCTGATGCTACATAAATTGGCCTGTAATAGGGACAAAAAAGATATTAGGGGAGCGCGGGGCACAAACTAATGCAGGGTTAATTGCACCCCAGATAGCACACGTACATCTGCAAGATGTCTGTCAAAGATTTCTTGATCTGGAAATCATCTGCTGTGTACAAACGTCTGGCAGACGTCTGTAAGATGTCAGTTTTACATACATACTAAACCATAAACATCTTAAAGACATCTAATAGATGTCTATTGGACATCTGATAGGAAATCTGATTGCAGATGAGCAAACTATGTAAAAAATATGTCTTGCAGATGTAAATGCAGACGTCAAATAGACATCTCCAAGATGTATGTGTACTATCAGGGACACATGGTTTAAATATTTCCACACATGCTATAACCAAATTTGTGGTATTTACTAGTTGGCATATCAACACTATATAGGGAAAAAGTGCGCCAAAATTCAAAAGCCTTTTGAAGATATCGCTGAATATTTATTCATAGTAAAAGTACATTTCTGGCTGATGTAAATTTTTCATCTCAGTTTTAGTGTGCATTTAAGCAAATCTGCTATTATTTTAATCTCCAGTCAGTTTAGATAATTAATTAATGGTTGCTGGATCTAGCAGAAGACACTAACAAGTTTTAAAGTACAGTCGCGCAGATGGGAAAAATTGTAACACTGTGTTACAGTGTGCCCCGCTATATTAAACTATGCTATTCTATGACATTAGCGATGTAATTTACACTATTTACTTCTATGGATTTTAAAAAGAAACCACAAGAAACAGATGAATAAAGGCTGATAATCAATGTTTAATGTTCAGAAATTATTATTTCAAGAAATGTAAAGCATTTTGGCTCGTTTACGTGTCTCGTGTTCTATGAGAGCTGTGTGTGGAGGGATTGCTTTTCTGAATGTTTAATGCTGAATGTTGAATGTGTTTCTTCATTTGAGCACATTGTTTTGAACTACACTGTATAGCTGTGTTTCACGATCAGGGCTGTCTCAAGCATGGTTGCAATGTGTTCATTATCAAACTCCAAAATTAGGTTATTTTTAATTTTTAAAAAAACGCCATTATTTTATTTGAAAAAGTTACTATTTTTATTTTATTGACAAAATATTGTAGTGTGTCTTGCATGTTTTTTTTCATTAGATCAGATGACATTTTAAGCGGTCATATGGTCATGTTACAACGTGTCCCTCACATGTTACAATGCACCCTACCTATGGGACATGTTGTCACATTTCACTTTCTTTCTTTTGAGGTAAATGACGAAAAATGTATACACTGTAATTATAAAACAAAGTGACATATTTGTACTAGACAAGTGTGAAATGAATGTGGGTGAAAAAAATATAATCTGAACCCCACGTGGATTTACACAAACTGAAAAATTCAAAAAGAGTTGTGCCCCGTGCTCCCTTACTACTACTACTACTAGACAAGATTACAAAAGATGGTGGTCAAACAACATCTCCAGTGGCGTAGTTACTAAAGCACATAGTACAGACTTTTTGACGGGATCGACCCAAGTTCTTCTTGTTCTTCACTTTTTCACATCACATATCACATCGGAAAGGCATTTATTTTCAATAAAAATTAAGGAAATAATCAAAAGTGGAAAATAAGGTGTTTATTGCGTAGGATTAGAGGTAGGTGTAGGGAGGGCTTTATTGTCCCAATAAGGTAGAATCCATAATTTTAATAAAAATTATTATTTGTACTTAGTAGGTTATACTATTGCATACTGTTTTATAATGTACTACAATACCGAGGTGCAAATATCTGCCACCAAGTAGTAGGCCTGTAAGTACACTTACTGCAAACAAAATACTGCTATTTTTACATAGTGTAAATAAAATCTATCACTAAATAGGATATTGGTAAGAAAATACTGCAGTTTTCACGTAGTGTAAATAGAAACCATTGCTATTTGCACGTATCACTATTTCTGCCAAAAAGTTTCTGTATTAATTGCAAGTCACTTCTTGAATGAGGTACTGTAAATTGTGTACGATTTTTTTCATCTCTCTTATTTTCAGTTCGTTCTGCTTGTGTTTTAGATCAGTTCTCATATTAATTACCACTTTTAGTTTAAGGTGCAAATAGGTCATAAAACCATTATGACACAAACTCCCAAATTTAATTAAATGCAACAATTTACAAAATAATTACTTTACAAATGATGGCCCATTCTTATGTAAATTGTAATAATGTAACAATTTAAGCAAGTTCCTGTAATAATCTTTAGTTAAACAATCGTCTTTATAAGAAGTTACATAAGAACATGTTTACAAACAGTTTCACAAATGTTTTAGGGAGGAAATTCTTTAGTAATTTCAGTCTGACTATTAACATTATTTTTTGTTCATACAATCATTAAAAAACAAACAAACAAGAACCTTGCATCCAATTTAATGTAACATTTTGCATGCTAATAATGACAATTCAGATACATCTCGGCAAAAATGCAATATTTGTGCCTATGATTATTTACGTATTTAGAATTGTACAAATACATTATGGGGAAGTCCATTCTGGTCATAAATTAGTCAGTTCAATTCATTGTGACAATTCATTTATAACCTTTTTTTTTTTTTTGCATGTGACAGTTTACATAAGGACGGTTTTCACAAATCATGCATATTCATCTTTTGTTGTAACTTGTTAATATTTTCAAAATGTTATTTGTACTTAGTGTAAATAGACACTGAAAAAGAAATGTTGGGAAACACTACACATCAGAATGATACATCAAGAACAGTTAGCACAGAGTTTTGTTAGAATAAAGTTTGCATCAAAGTATATTATTTGACATAACATTCAGTAAAGCCAGATGTTAGGCAAGAGAAAAAAAAAGTGCAGATATATCTATTCTAAAGATGAGGTATATGTGTGCACATCTGGAAACTGTATAACGTCTTCTTAAAATTAAGTGTGGCTAGCTGCAGTCCATTAATAGCATGCTAAAACTGAGGATTTTTAATTGATCCCGCGCAGGTGTTTGTTCAGGCAGCTCTATGGTGTAGGTTAGAGTATCTAGGATCTAATTAGCTCTGGGATTTCACATCCTCCTGTTCAGTTCTTAAAGCTCGGATGATATTATACTGTATGCACACATTAACATGCTATCTCTCTATTTCTGTCTTGCTTGCATTGTGTAATTGTTTATGACTTTGTGCACATATATTTCACAACGTGAATGTTTTATATAGAATGATTTGCAGTATAATACATTGCATATGCAATTACATCTTGTACCTTTGGGAGTTGGGGGAGAGAGCTGAGAGAGAGAGATAACAAATAATAAGTAGTAAGCAGAAAAATAAGAGCAATGTGAAGACTCTGGAGCTTATTGTGGTTGAACCCAAAAGCTGGCACTTTACTGACAGGAGGCAGCCATCAGAGTCAAGTCAGGTGAACAGGTGCTTGGAAGAAGGACCAACTCCATTTCAACCTCCACTGGCTGCTGCTGGTCAATGCAGAATCATATTCCAGCTGCTAGGTGCTCCACATTTCCTAACAAATTACATGATACAAGTGATCACAATGAAGCATGCATTCAAGAGCCAATTATATACTGAAGATAGATTTTATCTGAAAGGTATTTATTTATTTATTTATTTTTTTAATTTTTGAGCTAAGTATTTAATGCTCATCCAGGCTGGATTTATTAAAAACAGTAATATTTTGAAATATTATTAAAGGAGAAGCCCACTTCCAAAACAAAGATTCACATATAATGTACTCACCCCCTTGTCATCCAAGATGTTCATGTCTTTCTTTTTTTTTAGTCGTAAAGAAATTATGTTTTTTGAGGAAAACATTTCTGCATTTTTCTCCATATAATGGACTGCTATGGTGCCCCGATTTTGAACTTCCAAAAGGCAGTTTAAATGCGGCTTCAAACAATCCCAAATGCGGTTGTAAGCAATCCCAGCCGAGGAAGAAGGGTCTCATGTAGTGAAATGATCAGTTATTTTCATTTAAAAAAAATACAATTTAAATACGTTTTAATCTCAAACGCTCACCTTGCCTTTCTCTCCCTTAACTCTGACTATGTGTATTCTGACTCAAGACAGTTACGGTATGTTGAAAAACTCCAATTGCATTTTCTCCCTCAACTTCAAAAATCATAGCAAAATCATCCTACATCGCTGCAGAAGCACTGACCCAGTCTTGGCAAAGTGAACATGCAAAGAAGATCAAACACCCTTAACTAAAAAAGGGAAAACAGTGATATAGGATGATTTCGAAGTTAAGGAGGAACATGCGATGGGAGTTTTTCGACATACACTAACTGTCATGAACCAGAACAAAAACAGTCCAGGCAGAGTAAGACAAGACGAGCGTTTGACATTAAAAAGTATAGAAATTGTAGTACTTTTTTTTAAAATAACCAATTGTTATGCTATATAAGACCCTTCTTTGGTCGCATTTAAACTGCATTTTGGGATTTCAAAATCGGGGCACCATATCAGTCCATT
Source organism: Labeo rohita (assembly GCF_022985175.1). Classification (NCBI taxonomy): domain Eukaryota; kingdom Metazoa; phylum Chordata; class Actinopteri; order Cypriniformes; family Cyprinidae; genus Labeo; species Labeo rohita. The sequence continues at coordinate 4,993,065 of NC_066874.1, read as the reverse complement.
ATATGGGGAAAATGCTGAAACGTTTTCCTCAAGAAACATAATTTCTTTACGACCGAAGAAAGAAAGACATGAACATCTTGGATGACAAGGAGGTGAGTACATTATATGTGAATCTTTGTTTTGGAAATGGACTTTTCCTTTAAAACAAGTTTTCTATTTATGTATTTAGAATTAACATTTTGAAATACATACATTTAAATTTAAATTTAAATCTAATTGTATTAAAAATGTAATTGATTCCTGCGATGCAAAGCTGAATTTTCAGCATCATTACTCCAGTCTTCAGTCTTTTTTTTATGATTCTTTGATAAATATAAATCTTTTCTAACATTAAGCATTTATTTACTGCTACTTCAATTGTCAAACTTAATGTGTTCTTGATTAATAAAAGTTTTAATTTATTTCCTAAAATAAAATAAAATAAAATAAAATAAATGACCCCAAAACTTTTCAACAGTAGTGTATTGTATATTCATATAGTTTATTCTTTATAGTAAGGTCAGTGTGTGTGTGTGTGTGTGTGTGTGTGTGTGTGTTTTTTTTACTAAACAATAACAGTGGACATGTTCGACTAATATTTCCATATGACTTTTTCACTGTTAGATCTTTAGTAAGATGATTATATAAAGTGTTGATAAATTTAAGACATATATGTTCATCCTGTCCTCCTACTTCAGCTCTTCCTTTTGATGTCATCTCAGTTTATTAGATTTCACTTCTATCCATATGCTAATTAAGAGCAGAACCTCGCTGTCTCTAGCGTGAAGATGCTGCAAAGTCAAAATGTGACGTTCAACTTTGATCAAATATGATCAAATAAAACTTTTACAACTAACAAAAAATAAATAAACAAGTAATCACATAAATAAACAAGCATGACGCCAAACCTAAATGTTACATTTAATTTAGAAAGACAACTTCAACTGAAATACCACTTAGTTTAAAAGAAACACACTAGCTAAAATTTGTCAGCAAATGTCTGATAGTAAACTACTTTTGCAAAACAGCTCTGGGGTCTGTTAGACAACCACCATCAACATTATACATTCACCTGGGACAAATCAACACGGACTGTGCTGAACTGCACGTCTCTTGATAGGCCATGAATTAGCATGCAACGCTCTCCCGCTGGTTTATGACATGGAGCATATTAAACGTTTTCCTTTAATTGTGTATTCTCAGATTGTGGGGCATTTGCATAGCGGTTGTTTGGTCAGAGAAAAACTGACTTGCTGTAAGTGCAAAGGTGCTGCTCTCTCCTCCTAATGAGAACAGGCTCAGTCATCTGCAGGGACCCCAGAAGCCCACAGCCGCCACCCGTCATATTCAACGCAAACAGATTTAGCCTGGGGCATCTGATTCACTCTTATACGCCGCTGTATAAAACAGAGGCTTTTATAGTTTTGAGTGTTCTCAAACATTTTCAGCTTAGCTCAGAGCTGCACCCCAAGGACCTGCTTCTATTGCTGCTAAACCCACATGTAAATCTCTCATGATATTTTGATGTTTTTATTAAACTATGGGAACAGTGGGTAGGGGTGAGTTACTGATGAGGCAACAGAATGAGGCAACAGAAAACTGAGACAGCAGCATGATAAAAATGGCCATTCCATCATAAAGAAGATATTTGGATCCTTAGGATCCTCACTTAAAATGTATAAATCTCTTTGCATTTTTTAGATTTCCAGTTAAAAAAATGATAAATATGATAGATATTATACTGGTCCAAACCTGTATTACTTTTTTTTTTTTTTTTTCATCTGCTTAACACAGGAAGATACAGTATTTTGATGTTGGTGATATATTGACATATTTCATAATACCTTCTTCTTTTTTTTTTCTTCTTCCACAGGGGGAAAAAAAGTAATTTGGAACAACATGCATGGAAGCCCAATTCCACCACACAATGCGTGAATGAGTGAATGAATGCATTAGCATGGCAACTTTCTCAAAATTGCACGAAACAAAACTTAGAATTGCGAGATATAAACTTCTGACTTTTTTTCTGGTTATTGCGAGTTAATATCTTGCAATACTGAGAAAAAGTGAGAATTGTGAGAGAAACTTTCATTCATTCATTCATTCATTCATTCATTTTGTGGTGGAAATTAGGTCATGGTAACTGAATTTTCATTTTTGGTGAACTATCCTTTTATGAGTAAAATTGTACAGTTCTGCTCATAAGTTTTCACACCCCTTGCAGAACATGGATCATGGTGATCATGAAAATGGCATGTTATATAACACAATAAGGTTCCATTATTGTTAGCTAATGTAGCAATACCTTTATGAGAGTATTTATTCATCTTTTTTAATGTTAGTTAATGACAATACAGTTGTTCATTATTAGTTCATGTTAATTTTACAGTGCATTAACTAATGTTACCAAGCACAACTTTTTATTTTAATAATGCATTAGTAAATGCTGAAGTTAACATTAACTAAGATTATTAAATGCTGTAGAATTATTGTTCATTCTTAGTTCATGTTAACCAAAAGTAGTTAACTAATGTTAACTAATGAACCTTAACATAAAATATTACCGTTATACAGACATGGAAAGTAACTAAGTACAAATACTTTGTTACTGTACTTAAGTAGATTTTTCTGGTATCAGTACTTTATTTCACTATTTATTTTTCTGACTACTTTTTACTTTTACTCCTTACATTTTTACACAAATATCTGTACTTTGTACTTACATTTTCAAACCAGGCTCGTTACTTTAGTTTCAGTCTGTATTTTGTGAATCACCATTCAAAAGCAAGTCATGAATCGTTAGTCTATATTGGCAACACGATTCTGCACCAAACGGTTCCTATCAGAGTAATCAATGCAAGTGACTTGAGAATGGACTGGATCAGAGGGGCAAAACCATGACATTTTTGGTGGTTTCAGATTTTGTTGTAGGTGAATGGGATGGCCTGGATGAGTGTGATATTTCCCGGCCTGAAATTTTGTCCCAGTCCTGCCCTGTTCTACATAGTGGTTGTTCAGCCTTGATACATTCATTACCTTACAAAATTTTTAATATACAGTGCTGCTTGAAAGTTTGTGAACCTGCATAAATATGACCAAAAAGTTCATCAGATTTCCACACAAGTTTTGAAAACTGACAAAGAGAACCCAATTAAACAAATGAGATGAAAGTATATACTTTGTAATTTATTTATTCTGAAAAATTATCCAGTGTTAAATATTTGTGAGAAATTAGAGTCAATCTGTTCAGAAGTGTTTTCAGTCAATAGGATGACAATTAGGTGTTAGTTTATGCCCTGTTTTATTTAAAGAATAGGGATCTATTAAAATCTGATCATGTTTGTGAAAGTGAGTCATGACACAAACAAAGAAGATCTCTGAGGACCTCCGAAAAAGAGTTGTTGTTGCATCTGTGAAACATGGTGGTGGTAGTATCATGGTTTGGGCCTGTTTCGCTGCATCTGGGCCAGGACGACTTGCCATCATTGATGGAACAATGAATTCTGAATTATACCAGCAATTTCTAAAGGAAAATATCAGGACATCTGTACATGAACTAAAATCTAAAGAGAAAGAGGATCATGCAGCAAGACAACGACCCCAAGCACGAGTCATTTTACCAAAAAATAGTTAAACAAGAACAAAGGTAATATTTTGTAACAGGCGAGTCAAAGTCCGGACCTTAATCCAATTAAAATGTTGTGGAAGGATCTGAAGAATGTGGATCATTTTTCTCAATAACTAAATGACTAAGTGTATATTTTTGTCTTGTTTGTTTGATTGGATTCTCTTTGTCAACTTTAAGGACTTGTGTGAAAATCTGATGATGTTTTGTGTTATATGTATGCAGAAATATAGAAAATTCGAAAGGGTTCACAAACTTTCAAGCAGCACTGTATGTTATTTTGTATTAATGTCTCAATATGACATGAGGTCCAGTTAATAGCGTGACACTAAAACAGGCAGTAGGGTACTTTTTACTTAAGTACATGTCAGAGCTCATGCTTCTTTACGTTAACTTGAGTAAAAAAGTATAGTCAGTATATCTGCTTTTACTAGAGTATTTTTAAACATTGAGTATCTGTACTTCTACTTAAGTGAAGAATGTGTGTACTTTTGCATGATCTGTCGTTATATGTTATTTAGTACTGTCCTGAACAAGGGACTTGTGAAAAACTATGACCAAAAAATAAAAACAGATGTGTGTCATCTAGGTAACAACTCACAGTATTAAGATTTAAGGGCATGTAAACTTTTCAACCAAACTTTTGAACTGTATATATGTTGGGACGCAAATTCATGCACACAGAATCATACATCTTTGGGTTAAAGCTGAGGGCCAGTTTAAATAGCACATACATTTCAACAACATGCAAGAAGCAACAGAATATTGGATGAATTTGCTAACCAGTCCTTCAGGTCAGAGTTCATCTTCATGTATAGACAGCTAAAAATGATTCCCGCGGGTTCTCCCAGAGCAGCGAAGAAGTCATTGAATATTTTGTCTGCATTACTAGAAGCAATGATAATGCCCTCTGAAAAAGACGAGAGGTCAGTCTTTGGTGAAAAATGAAAATCGTATCAAGAGCTTCATATGGATACGTCACCAGAATGAATGAAGATACACCCTCTGGCGTATGTAAGTATCCTAGAGCATTCTGGATCCAGCATAAAGAACAGACTTCTCAGGGTATATAAAGTGAGTATAAAGTCACAAGAAATGCACTAAATATTTACACCATTATTACCCAGGAGTAAAAAGAAATAATAATAAAAAATGTGATACAAATGATACATTATGTTGTGGGCAACAGGGGCAACAGAAAATCTAAACTGTTAAACAATTGTGAAGCACAAAAAGATGTAAAAGGTGACACAGAAAAATCAGTCTATCGTTTCCACCAGTTGAAAGTGTAATAGTGAAATAAGTGCAAAATTACAACATTTAAAATACATGTGACAGTTTGCCCCATTATACAGTGTGTGTCTTGACATTTATGAAAAATATCCTTGTCCTGAAAACACAGTTCTACCTTTAAGTTAGGTTAAATTATATCTCCATTATATAGTAGACTCTTGTCTGAATATGTGTCAAGGTTATTGTGTGTATTTGTCTACCAATCTGCAATGTAAAATTCAAAATATGATGAAATTATGATTTTAGAATTAAAAAATAACCCTAATTTCTGATGGTTTTAAATGTTTGACAACATACAAAACCACGATCTGTCAAAAATCGCATCATCTCTGAGTAGGTACTTCTTGTAAGCAGTTACTTAAAAAGTATGTTCCATGTTGTATGTACATAATCAGGACGTATTACATTCACCATATTGCCATTGTCACTACATGCACCAAAGTCATTTTTGTTGTTTGATTGCCATTTACAAATCCTTTCCCGTGGCCTCCTAGGATAACAAAAGTGTCCATTGGATGAGCACTTCAGAAAATAGTAGTTAATTTAGGTACTTTTCACCTACTATTTCATGAATATACTGTGAATTTGTACATATTGCTCTGTTTACATACTATATAGTAGGGAAGTGTGACCCCTGTGACAACTTCCCTATGTGACCAGCCCTGTCCTGGCATTTGAATGTTTATTTACCATCAATTAATCTAAAAATGAATGCAATAACTATTTTCTGATCGCCATTATATCTGCTGCAGTAATTCCCCTCTGTTTGTTCTCTGTTATGCAGAGAAGGACACAGACCAAGTTGATGCCACAGCTAGGATGCAAAAAGAAAGGGTCCTTGGTGACACAAATGTGCTGTGGACAGCAAAATACTCTGTCGCTCAGGGGCATCAAGAAAAAAAAAAGTGTTTTTTTTTGTTTTGTTTTGTTTTGAAAAAGCAGAAAAAAACAGAAGTGATTCTGAGACAGGATGATGTACCATGGCCTCAGGTGTTCAGAGAGAATAACTGAATGTGTGTCAGAGGGAAAAATTGTGGGAAGGAAAGCCAGTTTAGGAACTAAACATGGACAGGGAAAAGAAAAAAACATACTTCACTATGAAAGGGTGCTGGTGTCACAGGAGCTCATTTCTGCTGAATGCAATAGATGCTGTTGAAATGAACACACATAAAAAAGCAATATAAATATATCTGTAAATCCAAAGAAAGTAATAAAAGAAGGAATCAGAAATTGCAGGCAAGATTTGTAATTTTTCCCCTTCCAAAATGCTTTGTCATTGTACATGAAAAGCAATATTTAAAGGAGCAGTCAATATTTACTCATCCTCATGTCCTCATTGTTATTTATTTATTGATTTTTTTGTGGAACACAGAAGGAGAATTTCATCTTCACACATGTTTAATTCCATACAACTACATTTAATAATAATAATAATAATAATAAAACTGTAATAATGTATTATTATAAGGCTCTTATTTGCTGAAAACTGTTGTTTTGCTTCAGCTCAAATTTCATTCTTTATTATGCAAATGCAAACTCCTATGGATATATCAATATGAATACAGAGAACAGCACAACTGTTGTCAACTTTAATAATAAGAAATTAATTCTTGAGCAGCAAATCAGTACATTAGAATGATTTCTAAAGGATAATGTGACACTGAAGACTGGAGTAACTGTTTGTTTAAATATAAAACAATGATTTTGTTGTGTAACTAATGACATTTTCATGGCACAAGCTTAATTAACTGCTGAATTGTAGTTTTAATTATTCTGACACGCCTTTTTGAAGTTTAATTTAGTTGTAAACAAGATAAAAAACGGAAGAAGAAAAAATAACTACCTGACTATGTTGTAAAATAATTCAGAATAGAAGAGCTAAAAATACAAGCTAGTATTTACAAAACTCAAGTCTTCCAAGTGAGAAAAATATTCTGCTTTCTCCAAATGTGTCTGTAATTTTATACAGATATTTCCATGATCCAATTCACCTATGCGCTGTTGTGTGTAACTTTGTTTAGAAGCTGGAGAACAGAATCCACAGATCCACGAATTTGGATCCACAGATCCACAGAGTTTTGGCGAGGGATCAGACATTATCTCCGGAGCCGGAGATCTCAATATTTAATACTGCAATATCAAACATGAGGTTTAATAACTTTGTAAAGATTTCTTCTCAGTCACTTTTTTTTCCCTCATAGTGGCGCATATTTTATCTCCATCTCTTTTTGAATTAATTATTAACGTCTCTGGAGTTCCCCTTCCTACAGTGCTTAAATCTTTATTTCATTTATATGCTGTCTTTTTTTCAGTCTGTTTCAAACATATAAAGGATGAAATAAGTCTCACTCGTCACATAATTTAAGCTGAGTGTGCTTGTGGAGTCGTTTAGATTTGTTTCATTACTGCTCTTAAGAGCGAGTGCCAAGCCACGCTGACAAAAGTGTAAAATCCATTACGGCGCGTGAAAGCGACGAATCCGCCCGTACCGTTTTGCATTCTTTATGCATGCGTATCGCCACCGTCATGGGGGATTCTCATGATCGCACACCATGCATAGTGCAGCTGAGCACCCACATACACACATACTGTTAATCATATGGAAAGATGGAAAGGCTGTACCTCATTAGCCTACACACCGTGTTAATCTAGAGCATAAAGAATAGCTTTAAACCTCTTCACAGTTTCCTGAATCGTACATCTCGAGCCGCCCACTTGGAGCATTTGGCGAAGATGCACAGAGCAGAACATTTAATAACACGATCTTTATACTTCATCTGTGTGATCTTTAAAATTATTCAGAGGAGGATGCAAATTATTATTATTTCCACTGCACGCATAAAGTACCCCCGAGCATAGGTTAGACATTTCGAGAAAACGAGTACTCTTAGCTCTATCTCGCTATGTTCAGAATACATATTATCATCCTTCTGTTAATATGTATGCAGTATATAGTATACTGTGCCAGTTTTCTGTATTCATATCCGGATAAAGTACTGCAAAATAATTTCTTCCATAATTCAGTGCTCTCAACTTGACCTCCCATCTTCAGTGTGACATATAAACGGGAAGCAATTACAGTCATGCTTTTTAACATGACTCAATGGGTCTCATTTACTAATAATTGCATAGATCATTCACAATTATGCACAGGAACTTCTCAAAACATGTGCATATGCACATTAATTTATTTTTAACCTTGTTCTAATGCTAATTAATTTGGAGAATTCTAACTGAGTGACTGCATGTCTATTGATACAGTCAAACCACATCCATACAAGGGCTTTCCTTCACAGTCAGTGTAAAGTCGACTTAATCACATTCCAGAGACTTTCAACGGGGTTCAGGTCAGGACCCTGTGGTGGCCAGTCTTTCATGAATCTGAGGAATCTTAGCATTATCATCTTGGAATATGTACATATGTACATGAGAAATAAAATTCTACAATGCATCAGTTAGGGTTAAAAGATTTGGTGCCAAACATACAACATTCCAGAATCATATTTATAACTGCTATAATGATTCTACCCTAAAATATTAAGTATTTGCTTATTTAAATCCAGGCGGCGACTTTTTTTTTTAACGTTTTTTTTTTTCCCCATGAAAACATGCGATTTTTACACAAATTCAGGTAATCACTGCATGATACTTATCAGTTGAATTGCTTCGATAGTAGTTAAAAAATATGTAACAAAAACAAAACAAAACAAAACTTAAAGGGGTAGTTCGCCCAAAAATGAAAACTGTGTCAATTACTCACCCTCATGTGTTTCCAAACCGGTAAGACCTTTGTTTATCTTCAGAACACAGTTTAGATATTTTTTATGAAATCTGAGAGCTTTCTGACCCTGGATAGACTGCAAAGGAACTACTACGTTCAAGGGCCAGAAATGCAGTAATGAGATTGTTAAAAATTTTTCAAGAAGACATTTTTGAATAAAATCATTATTTTTGTTTACTTTGTGCACAGAAAGTATTCTCGGCGCTTCATAACAATATAGTTTAACCTACGCAGGGTCAGAAAGCTCTCAGATTTGTAACTCTACAAAGTTACAAATCTCAAAGTCCACTCCAAAAGCAGATATTTCATTTTTAAAAATCCCTTTTCAAGAACTACAACGAACGGCTCATTTGGACTACAACGTTTGTTTTTTCACATGCAATGATGTCACAACGCTGTCCATTAGAATATCATTAAAATAAATCCCGCCCATGGAAATTCTAATTGTTGGAGGGAGGGTAGGGACGAGATGGGGGATTAGCAATACAGCGTGGAGCGCTGCTTCAACGAGCCGCAGCGCGGTGGGTGTAAACACAAGCATTGACTAGAGTGGCCGATTCAGAGCTGTAACACGCAGCGGACGTGTGCAGTACTGGGGGTTGAAACACATGCCGAAGATGAGTAAAGGTCTTATGAGTTTGGAACAACATGAAGGTGAGTAATTAATGACAGAATTTTCATTTTTGGGTGAACTAACTATTTAAACATGTACACACTAAAAGCACCAAAAAGATATTTTCACAGCAGAAAAAACATTTTTGGTTGGCTCCATGAAGAACCTTTTAGTGAACAGTTTTTAAAAGATGAATCTAAAGAACCTATTTCTACTATAGAGCTGTTTGTGCAATGGAAAGTTCTTCATTGGAAGGTTCTTCATGGAACTACAGCTGCCAATAGAGAACCATTATTTTTTAGAATGTAGCATTTTAGCTGTGTTAGCGTAAATGTCAAACACTGACAACATCTTAAATCTAACTTCACAGATGCTCTGTCAAAGACGTTATGTCAAAGTCAGTACAGCATTCATCAGAAATGACGAATACGGCAAGGTGGCCCATCCAGCATGCAGACAAATCGATCTGTGGCAGCAAGACTATGAGCGCACTGTCCGTCATTCACACGAGTGGTTTCTCGAACCCTTAGAAAAACTACAGCGCAGTCAATATGTCAAAATCAGCATGTGGTTGCCCTGTGTCGTCTCGGGCATCTTCGAATGTAGCAGTGGCTCATTGTCACCCTCTGAGAATGCAAACAACAATCGATAGTTGATCCTTGGGCACCTCATCGACTGTGGCTAGTTGTGCAGATCTCTCAGGAGATCTTTGTGGTGATGATGATGCTTCAGCTGAAGGAGCCCTGAAGGAAGAGAAAGACCTCCAGCTCTGTCAGCAGATTGTCTTCTTGTGGGCGAAGAGGAGTTTGACCCATGCCCGTATCCTTCGAGGATCCGGCATCCATTGCATCTGGTGAGCTTTTTCACACTTCCGCACACAGGTTCAATATGTCAATAAGCACCCCGGGGGTGTCAGAGCCCAGGATGAAACGGTGAGAATTAGTCCAGAAAGAGATATCCTATCAGCTCGCACATTCCTCTAATCCCCATGGCACTCCAACTGTTCCAACTCGCCTACGTAAAGATGCTGCGGGTGAGACTCAAAACGATGCATTATATAATCCAAATCGGCACGAGTAACAGGTCTATTTTATTCCCTTTTGATGTGACATATGGATGTCATATTCTGCTAAAAAAATAATGCTTCAGTTAATGCTTTTTTTAACTTATTTAAAGACAAATACAATTAAAAAACGTTTTTTTTTTTGTCAACATAGAAAAGGTTAAAATTGTTTTCTTTAGCCCACCTAGACATTTAATTAAAAAAAAAAAAAATAAATAAATAAATAATGTTTTTTTTTTTTTTGCCTTTTTCTACCATTCAAAAGTTTAAAATTCTTTTAATACTTTTAAGAGAAGTCTTATATTCTCACATTTATTTTGTTACAATCATCCTTCAGAAATCATTTTAATATGCTGATTTGGTGCTCAAGAAAGAAAGATTTTCTTCTTATCGATGTTATTATCGATGGAAAAAATATTGCTGTTTAATATTTTTGTAAACATTTTAATCCATTTTTTTTTTCTGAAATCTGAACAGAAAATTTTTTTGTAAAACAGAAAATAGTTTCTGCACGAAAATAGAAATCTTTTATAACATTATAAATGAGCAGCCTCACACGAGTAGCGTACAGTCTTGTACCTATCGCCAAATCACAGCCGTGCCGATGTACAGCCATATTGCACGGCTACAAGTGTTATATTGCGTTATAAATAAGCAGTATCACACGAGTAGCCTACTGCCTTGTACCTATGGCCGAATCACAACCGTGCCGATATACAGCAATATTGCACGGCTACAAGTGTTATATTGCGTTTATACAACAGTTTGATGGTGCAAGTGTGTAAATACATAAGAACCAACAACAGAGTGTCTTTAAAAACTCTCCTTTGTGCGAACTACTTTCTTCCTCCATGGATTCAAATTTCAAGATGACAGTTAAACAGCTGAACCCAAGCCTCCTTTACTAATTCGAAAACGTCACTTTAGAACTTGTAACGAAATAACATTGAGTTGCTTCATTAAAAGCTCATTGTATTATCTAGAGCTCACATCTCCGAAAACATTGAATCAAATTTTCAAATAGACGTTATCTTTATTAACAAACTGCATACAGTATGTGAAGTCTAAACAAGTACATTCTTAACTACAAAATCTCTTAAAACTACATTGCATAACACAAAAACAGTATTAATTATAAAATTATAGTGGATTTGGGTGTCCGCCATAACATTCGATGTGAGAAATACTGCAAGTGGAGTGATATAACAGGGGAAATGGTTAGAGTTCTGACATCACTAGAATATTGCACTACTCTCAGCCAATCAGATTCAAGGACCAGAAAAAAAAAAAAAAAGTCTTTGCTGTCAGTTTTGCTCAACTGAATGCATCCAAGCTGAATAAAAGTATTTTCAAATAAAATAAAGAAAAGCAAATTAGAAAGAACCATAAGCTTTGACCCAAACTCAGGTCATCTGAAGCAAAACTGCCATGTGTTGGAAACATGCAGATAAGGCTATCAGCTCCAACATCATTTTTATGTTTTTTTTTTAACAGGTTAGATCTGTCCTTTTTGGCGATAAAGGTGTGTTAACTTAATTTGCAGCAAGAGTATGCCAAGAAATTATTTATTTTCATTGAGAGTGGGCGATTTGAAGCATCATGAGTGACAGAGATTGCTGACAAAAAGCTGACAACTGAAGAAAATCCAACTGCTGCAACTTATGAACACCCTATTAAATACAACCCATTGTGCATTTTATCATGTTATCATGTCCTCATACCAGCTGCATTTCAATGGGGACATTGAGCAGAAAAAATAATGCATCATTCAAACATAAAGATGAGAACAATCAATAAAAAAAGTTTGGAAAGATGGGTCCAGTCGATTTGCCTGAAATCCAGTTTGATTTTAATGCACATGATATTTTCTTTCAAAATACATTTTACACACTACTGTCCATCACATGCTCCATCGGAGCTGTTTTTATTATTTAGGTGCACCCAAAACGATAGGTTTGGAAGGGTCCTGCAAAGTAAATATATAAATAAAACGAAAAAATCAACAAAATCAATGGGCTCTCTTGAGCAGTTCTTGGCCCACTGATCCAAAAGATACGGTGGAATGTAAAAAGAGAGATACGAAGAGACACTTTAATCAACAAACCTTCATTTGCTCTGTTTTGGTCTCCGGGAGCAGAAAGGCTGTCAAAGACTATTGGGCTGAATAAGCCAAAAATACATTTAAATGGATAAAAATTTGGAGCAATATCAGAAGAAGGTCTACATTTACTGAAGCTGGCTCCTTGCTAGACTACCGAATCAGTGTCATGATGACTGATCTAGAGAATAATGGCAGCTTTGATACAGCAATTTGTTCCATTGAGTTTTTGAGGCTTTTTTTGAAAGTAAGTGGCTTTTTTTAGGAGAGAGGACAGGAAATAATGGGCAAAAAGAAGATAAAAAAGCGGTGAGCCATCCTTTAACTCATGTCAGCCATATGAAATCTACAAGCTGCCATTATAGATTGATTTCTGATGGATCATGTAACACTAAGACTGGAGTAATGATGCCACAAATTCAGCTTTGCATTACAGAAATAAATTAAAATGTAAAAATATATTAAAATAGAGAACAATTATTTACAATTGTAATAATATTTTACAATATTGCAGCTTTAACTGCATTCTTGATCAAATAAATGCAGCATAAAATACTTCTTTCTAAACTCTTACTGACCCCAAACGTTTGAACAGTTAAAGTGAAAAATGTCAAAAATAAAATCTTTAAAAAAATACAGTTATTTTGCAGTGTTATTTTTTATGCAAAGCAACACGTTTTTTATAGCCCTCCTCCAAGGCCTTGCAATGCGTTTGAGGACTTGACGCATATACACGCAAGTGAAAACCAAGAGACAGAGACTACATTAAGTGTAGTTTTTGGGACAAGGCCATAAAAAAAAAAAAAAGTATATTAGTATATTAAAGAATTACATGAATACATACTCACATATTGAGTGAATCAAATACTAGTCAGTTTGACCACAGTATGCAAAATTGAGCTGCATGACCTTTATAGCAGGTTTAGCTGCCCGAAGGTGTCACCCTCCAAAAGTTTTGAGGAATGACACTTTCTGAAGATTTCTCCATGCTCGCAGCCTAAGGGGTTTTCTCTTTATTTGGTCACTTTAGCCCAGGGCCGGGTTTGGTGATGCACTGCTGATAGAGTGACAAGGTGTCTCAATACCGAACAACAGCATTTCCTAAGGTTTTGAAGGAACAGTTCACCTGAAAAATGACAGTTCTGTTATTTACTCAATCTCATGTCAGTTCATGCTCTTTTTTTTTTTTTTTTTTTTTAATTCTATTTATTTTGTAGAGCTGCATTTGCCTGAATTTAATGTATCCTAAAAACAACTTTAACTATATTACAGTTCCCTATAAGTTTAAGTTTCCCTACAACTTTAACTATATTGAAGTATCCCTAAGTTTCATTTCTCTACACATCACATATTCTCATATTCTTCTCAAACATGTTCATCACAGACTCTCTTTGATATTCCTTGCAGAGTAATGTTGATGCGAAAAAATATGATGTGAAATATTATTATAATATTATTATTAATATTATTGTATATAATATTAACATTGTAAATATTATTGTAATTAATATAGTGCTTTTCTAGTTTAATATACTTTAAAATATAATTTATTCCTATGATCAAAGCTGAATTTTCAACATCATTACTCCAGTTTTTAGTGTCACATGATCCTTCAGAAATCATTCTAATATGCTGATTTATTATCAGTGTTGGAAACAGGATTCTTTGATGAATAAAACGTTAAAAAGAGCAAAATTTATTTAACCCTTTAGCTGTCCTCCTGTGGGACTTCACCATACTACAAATAAATCCTAATCTAATCATGACAAACTATACATTGTTGGAAAGGTCTAAGACTCCTAAATATATATTTTACCATATTTTTGTGCTGCAAATTATGTAGGAAAAGTAATAGATTGATATATGTCAAGAGTGCAACTTAAAAAAATCTACATCATAACATGAGTTCTGACCTTTGTCACAAAAGACTTTCTTCGTTGCCTTTTTCCCTACCACGTTTTAGAAATCATAAGAAATTAAATATCAGTTCAAAGCTTAAAATCTCAAAATTCATTCATTTTAAAATCAGACATTGCATTACCACAGAAAATGTACATTAAAATCATATTACAAAATGTTTTCATTCATGAATTATAAAAATTGAAGTGTGGATAGTGAATTTTTATGTCTGTGTTCAAAAATGGGAGTGACAGTTAAAGGGTTAAAATAGAAATCTTTTGTAACAATATACACTACCATTCAATGTTTGGGGTCAGTACATTTTTTATTTCTTTCTTAGAAAGAAATTAATACTTTTATTCAGCAGGGATGTGTTAAATTGATACAAAAAAAAGTGATAGTAAAGAAAATATTTCTATTTTGAATAAATACTGTTCTTTTTAACTTTTTATACAACAAAAAATCCTGAAATCCTGAGTTTCCAAAAGAAAAAAATGAAGCACATTTTGTTTCATAATTTTAATTACAATTAATTTTAGCATAATAACCTACAAAGTATCTAACTTTAAAACGTATGATTTTAGAAGACTTAAAATATCATGCACAAGTCATGCAGACTACTTCTGTGTGCTGCTGAAAAAAAAAGTGCATGAAGATTTTTTTTCCCACAAAATCTTTTATGTTGTACAGAAGAAATAACAGCATACAGGTTTGAATTGGCATAAAGATGAGTAAACAGTGATTGAATTTTGAGTGTTCCTTTTGAGCAAAATTTCCAAAACAAAAATCAAGCATTTACAGATTACCACATACGACAGCTAACCACTCAGTCCCATTATCCCATTAACACCTGCTTAATACATTCATGCGTATGCATGCGCACGAACGCACATACACCACACAGTAAATATTTCCAACACGCACGGCAAACCCCTCCCCTTCCTAAAGCAGAAAGCGAGAGGTACAAGCATGCAGGGCACATATTTGCTTGTTTGAGAGGCGGCACAGGCTACAGCAGCAGAATCTATAAAAAGGCAATTATTCCTTTCACGCTTGATGCCTGACTGCATTCAAGTCCGGCTTATTGCCCTGGACGCTGTTCTCTGCACTCTTCTGCAAGCTCAACGCACAACACTTCCTGAACAAAATACATATTTACCCTCTAAGGGCCGAAAGCAGGCTTATTCACGCAGGGACTCATCCCCTCTCAGCTTCCTGCCATGGACTTTGATATCTTCTCTCCGTCTGTTAGATGGGCTGTGGTGTCCAAATGAAGTCAAAGTGGAATCTCATTATTTCACCTTAAAGGGAGAGGTTATTAGCCAGGGGAGACAGACGGGAACACTAGGAGTGCGGCAGTTTTAATGGAGCTCAAGCAGATGGCAGAGCTGCGCTGTCGAAACCATTTCTTGCATCTTTAGAGAGGACGATCAATGTGAGAAATCCCCCTTTCGCTAAGAGATACCAATGTTTGTCTGTCTTGATATTTTGATCAACAAACAATACATGCTAATTAGCATGAAGCGCCGGCCCTCAATTCTCACAGCATCGCCTATTCAAATATTTGTAAATCAAGCCGAGATCGGAGGATGATCGATGGGAGGGAGACAAACAGAGGACAGAATTCTCCTCGCTGATAGTAATCACATTAGCTGAGTCTCATATCCCTTTTTTCCATTGACACACTGCCAGAGCCGAAGCTGGAAATGCTCTGTGTTTCTCCACCACAGAAAGGGCCTTTAAAATCTGTTGGCTTTGAACCACCGCGGTCATGGGTTGGGATAAAAGTCCTGAACTACAGCAGGCTGCACAAAATAATCTCTCCAGTTATGCATTTGTTTTTTTAAATAATACTATTCAGAAAGGATACATTAAATGGATCAAAAGTGACAGTAAAGACATTTATGATGTTTAACTTTCTATATAATCAAAGAATCCTGAAAAAAAAAAAAAATGCATTGTGGTTTTCACAAAAATACGAAGTCACACAACATTTTTCAACATTGATAATAATAAATGTTTCTTGAGAAGCATGGTTTCTTGAGAGAATGATTTCTGAGTGATTCATGTGACACGCAAGACTGGAGTAATGATACTAAAAATTCATTTTTGCATCACAGGAATAAACAACATTAAAAAAAAAAATATATATATATATATTTATATATACACTTATATACTTTTTTATGAAATCTAAAGTATGATAGGGAAAAAGGCAATTATGATGTATATTTTTTTGAGGTGCAAAAAAACATAACTTGTAACACAAAACAGTTGTAAAATATCTATTATCTATATATCTATTACAACGATATATAGTTTGTCATGATTAGATTAGGATCTATTTGTAATATGGTGAAATAAACTTATACGGGACGGTGACAGTTAGGGGGGTTAAGTTTTAACATTTCACAATATTATTGTTTTAAATGCAACCTTATATATATACACACACACAACTTATTTTGAATTTTAACATTTCACAATATTGTTGTTTTAAAAGCAACCTTGTTAAGTATGAAACATTATATTAAAACATAAAAATAAATAAATTAATAAACTTAAAATGTAACTGATGCCAAACTTTTGAACAGTAGTATAAGTAAAAGCAATCATAGCAATTAAAAATATATTTAGATGATAATATCGTAATTGTTTTAATTATGTGCAAGCTGACAATATCAATATCTCATTTTGCAAAAAATAAAAACAAGTCTTGAGAGTCCAAAAGCAATGATAACGCCCTATAATTCAAGTTATGAAGGATAGTTATGAAAAAAAAAGAAACCTTTGATGAAAATCACAGTTTGAGCTCGTCATAATATTGTCTGTTCTTTTTTTTTTAATTTTGCCAATGAAAATAGTTCCAAATAAAGTTGGAGCAGAATATTTGTATACGTCAGAGCAACCCTACAGTGTTTCATTCCTGAATGAATCTATTTTGAGTCAATGGTATATTCATTAAGAACGAGCTGTTTAGAATGAATCGTTTGAATGAATGACTCAATGAATCACTCATTAAGACAGGCGCCGTGTCAAAAACTGAATACTTCCCTAATATATAGCATACAAAAAACATTATGTGAGGTGAGTATATGATCAAAATCATTTGAAAAACAGTAGGCAAAAAGTACCCGGGTGACCTACTTCTTTGGGTGCGATTCTCATTAGCCACATGAGAGGATTTGTAAACATCAGTGAAGTGACACAGTTGACACTGGTACAGTAGGTCACATGACCATATCAACATGGCAGATGTAGCATATCTGAATTTCATTTATACTATCCATATGCACATCATATTCTGTAGAACATAGTTTTTTAACAGTTGTGAAGTAAGTACAAATTCAAAAGTAGTACCTACTTAGACACCATATGATTTCGAATGCACCGAGAGACTTGCCGCCACCTACTGATGGTTTTAATATCATTTTTATCTATCTGTGACAGCCTTAAAGCAACCAAGGTACAGCACAAAAAAACAGTCACTGAGTGAATTAACTAAAACGTACCCAAAACTTATGAATTGTGTAATCAAACCCATGTTGCAGCATGTTTGTTTGTATGCAGGTTATGTCGTAACAGAGTCACTTTTCAGTTCTCAAGTCAGTGGAAAAGTTCTGAATCGAAGTCTGCAGATTATCCAGCCGAGCACCAGCCATTTGGATGGAGAAGGGGAAAGGTGGAAGCACACACAGACCTGGGTTTCTGACAACAAAACGGATCGGATTGAGTGAAGCCACAATCTGGTCATGACCAAATAATGTGTGTGTGAGTGTGTGGCAGAGGGCAGCAGTGTTCTGGCCATCAGCGGCCTCCTCCTGCTCCTGCGGCGAGGCTACTGAGGGTAAAATTAGATGGCGAGTGCCACCCACGAACAGAGAGAGTAGGAGACAGGCCTGCCATATGCGGGTCACCGGGCTGCACCTCACTCACACAAAGACGCCTCCTGTGCTGTCATCCGCCTCAGTTGGTGAGTTTGTTCCTCTGTGTGTGTGTGTGTGTGAGTGTATGTGAATGCTGAGACACCAAAATAAGCTGTATTGCCCTGAGACTGGATTCCATTTGAGGCACGGGAGCGACATGGAGGGTGTTTGACGGACGGACCTTTAAGTGAGAATATTGAGGAAGTGAAACCCCACTGGAACAGCAGGCAAAATGAAAACCCTCGAGCGCCGGCCGTCACATTTATCCATTCAGAGCAGCAGGGTGGAGAGAGGATGATGGCTCTAAAGTTTCTAACTCTATAGTTGGCTAACTCCATCACGTTCGATTTAGCCTGACTGTGCTAGCACTACGTTTTAAGAATTCAGTAGTTATTGAGTGACCTTTTGACCCACACATATCATGGATCAATAATTTGCAAAACATCACCAATTGTTTATAGTTTCCAGCTGACCCAGTAAGTGATTTTTGCTAATGTCTGCTAGCATTTTTGTTTGTTTGTTTTGTTTTGTTTGTAGGAGGTCTGTAGTCTATCCTACACTGGACAATTTTTAAATTGGAAAAAAAAAAAAAAAAAAAAAAATATATATATATATATATATATATACACATATATACATATATATACACACTACCGTTCAAAAGTTTGGGGTCAGTACATTTTTATTGTTTCTTTTCTTTTTTTTTTTTTTTTTTTTTAAGAAATTAATACTTTTATTCACCAAGGATGTATTAAGTTAATAATTTAAAAGTTTATTAAAAGTTCATAATAAATAATTTACATTGTTATAAAATATTTATATTTTGAATAAACACTGTACTTTTTAAACTTGTTATTCATGAAAGAATCCTGAAAAAAAAAAAAAAAAAAAAAAAAAAAAAAATCACAGGTTCCAAAAAATATTTGGCAGCACAACTGTTGATATTATCCAACATTGATCATTCTAATAATAAATCCGCATATTAGAATGATTTCTGAAGGATCATGTGACACTTAAGACTGGAGTAACAGCTGATAAAAATTCAGCTTTTCATCACAGGAATAAATTCTATTTTACAGTATGTTAAAATAAAAAAAAACATTATTTTATATTGTAAAAACATTTTGCAATATTACTGTTTTTTTTCTATATTTTTAATCAAATAAATGCAGCCTTGATGAGCATAAGAGACTTCTTTAAAGACTATTACAAGTCTTACTGACCCCAAACTTTTGAACGGTAGTGTATATATATAATATATATATATATATATATATATATATATATATATATATATATATATATATATATATATATATATATATTTTTTTTTTTTCATCAAGGCTGCATTTATTTAAACAAAAATACAGTATAAACAGTAACATTGTGAATTATTGAATTTAAAAACACATTTTTCTATATTAATATGAAAAAATATAATTAATTCTTGTAAAGGCAAAACTGAATTTTCAACAGCCAAAACTATACTCAAAATAAAAGTGTCAATATGGTATGCTCAAGATTTGGTGTCCAAAATACCATTTCTTTTTATTAATATTTGGTTTTGCTGCTTGAAATTTTTATGGAAATCATGACGATTTTTTTTTTGTGTTGTTTTTTTTTTATATACATATATAAAGTTCAGAGCAGAAAAAGAGCAGCATTTTTATTTGATTTTTTTATGATGATGATGATGATTATTATTATTATTATTATATATTTTGGTATCAATGTAAATGTCTCTACTCTCATGTTTTAACCATTTAATACATTCTTGCTTAATAAAAATGATAATTTCTGTGATAAATAAATAAATCTTACTGACCGCAAAATTTTAACTGGTAGTATATTAAAAGTAGTCTATATTTTTATATTTTATCCTAAAATGTAAATAATGCAGTGTATATAAAATATAAATACTGCCAAAAATAGAACAGAAAATTGTTGCTTTTGTCCCTCACATATTGTGGAAATCACCTGTGGCAAAAAGTGCTCATTTGCTAACATGTCTTTCTTGTTGTTTGTAAAAGATTTGAAGTATTTCATGCAAAATGAAATCAGAGACAGTCATATTTGTGTAGCTGTTGGTCGCGGCCTCAATGACAGAGAATAAGAGAAAGAATCAGAGACAGAGAGAGAAAGGCTAAGAAGAGAGCCGTAAGCATGTGCTGGGGCCTTGCTGACTCTGCAATCAATACACTTGGATCAGGCGGCAGCCAAGAAAAATCCATGCCATTTAGCACTGTATTGTCTGGGATTCAAGTACTACGTTTGGACTGTGATTTAATAAATTAATCTGAGCGCTTTGGACCTTTAATTGGTGCGCTGCCGATTACACTGCAGGGCGCAGCGCTGGAGAGCTTGTTTCACCGCAACAGTGATTAAAAGAGCCCGGCTGTTCAGAATGACCCAGTGCAAAAAGAAGGCCTAGCGCCTTCATCCAACATGGAGAGATTCCAGCATGCAATAAAAGATGCAGAGAGCCAAGGAGCAAACGCGGGGGCCGGAGTCAGAATAGGCCTCAGTTCATGTTTAGCCTGTGCACTGACAGGGGTGGAAACCTGACCATCAATTATTTAGTTGTGGTTCAGACTTGGATCTAAGAGAGGGAGAAGAGGTGAACTCATGTAAAAATGATCATTTCTCTAGCCGAAATGGCTGCTCATCACATATCCAATATTCATTTGGAGTGTCTTGCTGGTGCATCTTGAAGATAAGCAATTATCACCCCAGTCCAGCGCCGGTGAAGGCTTTCATTGTGTGCCAGAGCTTCAGGGTCAGGCCTTGAAGTGCAAAACGGGATCAGTGTTGAGTCAAGGCTGCGTGTGGTTTGGGATTTGTAAAAATAACAATGAAATATGGACTTCCGACAGGCTAAGAACTTGCTAAGAAACCAAACAGCTTTGCTTGCCATAAAAAAAAAATGATAAAACTGTTCAATAATAACTAGATATGATGAATAAAAAATATAATTGCCATTGCAAACCACTGTCTATGGATGAGCCGGATTTGCTGTAAAAATCTCGAGGGGAATCACAAGTAGCAGACGATAACAACACTTTAAAGAGCCAATCAGGTCCCAGCGTAGGATCGACTACATCCAGCTATTGCTTAAATGAAAGGCTTCCTTGGACCAAATTGGTTTCTTTGTGCAACCTGCCAGAAAAACCCAATGAAATCACATTGTGGGTATTCAGAGATACAGAGCCAATTGTATTATGGGAAACACATCTAAACAGTTGTGCAATAATTCAATTCAATTTTACTTCTATTGCACTTTTCACAATACATGTCTCTCCAAAGCAGCTTTACAGAGAGCAGGGCCTAAAAACCCAGAGACCCCATGAGAAAACCAAAGCCCACAGCAGGAAAGAAAAACACCTAACAATGGTAAGGATAGGAGGAAGAAATTCAAATTAAGACTCAGCAGGGGGACCAATCAAACTCTGGCTAATCTCATATGACAAAGATATATTTAATTTTTTGTTTGACTGTTCAATTATTTTACATATTACAGAAAATCATAGACCAGGGCATATTGCTATATGAAAATATTTATTTGGATGGACCAAATATATTTTTAAATTATATTTCAGACAGAAAGAAAATAAATACAACTGAATAGTACATTGTCTCTGCATTTTACTTTTATTCATTTGTCAGATGCATGTAACAGTGAAAAGCACAGCATGCGACTTCTCTGTGGACTGAACCTATGACCATGGTTTTGCTAAAACCAAACTTTACCAGCTATGTTTATGTAACATTCTAAAATAAAACAATATCTTTAGTTTGACATATCTATACCCATGTTTAATGCACTAGCAACATTGTAAAAGCATGGGTAAAATATGAACAAAACCAGCAACTGGGTTGTTTTGGCCCATAAATGTTTAACCCAACCTTCTGGGCAGTTTTATTTAACTCAGCTATTTAAAAATTGCTATATGAGTGGCTTAAAAGGAATCTGAAATAGGTTGTAAATTAAAATCAGACACACAGTTACTCATCAGCAATAATCAAAAGGTGAATTTAAAACAAAAAAGCTTATTATTTAATAATATTACATATATATTATATTATTATTATATATATATATATATATATATATATATATATATATATATATAATAATATTATTATTATTATTATTGTTGTTGTTATTTTTAATATATAGTAGTCAACATTTGAAGAGGATCAAAAAAGTTAATCAAAGTTGTCCTAAGACAAAAACAGGTATTGTTTTGGTGTTAGGACAACTTTGACAAAAGAAATGTTAATTTTAAAGAAATACGTCCGATGGATTTAGAGGCTTTTGCATCTGAACTCTTCATATATATATATATGTATATATATATATATATATATATATATGTACACCCCCTCTAAAACTTAACAAATTCAGCAATTACTCTTTACTTATAAGACATGTTAGGGTTCTTTGGAGATATAATGTTCCAACAAGCCTGCTTGATCAATTACCAAAGAATAATGTCAAAATTATTCAGCCAAAAATTCTTACCAAAGTGATAAAATGTTGTGTTGCAAATATGAGTACACCCTTCTGAAAGTTATTAAATAAAACGTAAAAAAAAAGTGTAGGTTAAAGGCTATTTTTTAACAACAGGTAAGTATATTGAACCAAAAGACAAGCAAAATCCTGACCATTAAAAGTGTTTTATAGCCTACTGAATCATACTCAGACTTAACGCTGTCAACAATGAAACCACTTGGGAGAGAACTGCCAGGTGACTTATTTCTTGTGACACTTTATCTCACAGACTACGACACAGCTGCAGAAGTGACATGCATGGTTGTTGTCATCACTAGAATTACCTACTGCAGCCAGAGCACAGTAAACTCATTTAACCTCTTCCAAGGCCCATACTGTGGTCTCAAGAGACCAAGTCAATAATTTCGGATCCAAAAGCATCCAAAATGTTCTGGTGTTGCTAAAGGAGGAGTACAGTGAGAAGTGTCTGGTACCTACAGTGATGTTCAGTGGTAGTAAAGCTCTTATATAGGGATGTATGAGTGCTGAAGGTGTGAGGGAGTTGTGCTTTATCAGTGCGGTCATGAATTCACACACCACTGTGTGATGTAATACAAAAACTGAAACTGAAGATGCTACCCTCTCCTCACTCCTTGCATTATTGGCCATTTTTTCAGCATGACAATGAAGATATTCATTCTCCCAAGGTAAAAATCCTTCAGTGGACATGTATTTCACTCAATCTTAATGCTCTTGAGCGACTGTGGGGAATTCTGTAGAGACAACCTGAGCAAAACTCCCCATTAAAGACCAGGGCTTTTAAGGAGGTCGTCCTCCAGGAGTTAAACAGAACAGATGTAAAAAATTGTCATGAACTTGTACACTCAGTGCCAAGAAGGGTCAGAGTAGTATACTTAAAGTTCCTCCAGGACATACTAAGTACTAGAATATTACACATTTGCTGAATTAAATCAAGGACGTACTCATTTCTGCAATCCTTCATTTAAACAAAATTGGCTAATTTACTTATTTTACAGAAAATACTGGCATATATTTTGTTGTTTTTATTAAGTATATGTTTAATACATTTCAATTTTGCCATCTTTCCATGAATTATATTAGTGACATATATATATATATATATATATATATATATATATAGCGTGGTTAGGAAAAGTATTGTCAAGTGTTTAGTTTACTGGCACAGTATTAATCCCAATGCATTCTCAAAAATCTTCTAATATCCTGCTAGCTAGTAGAATCTGTAGAATGAAACACTGAGCTGATCCAAAATCACAATCAAATTAGATTTAATGGAGCAGAAATAAAATATGAATACAGCAAATTCAGCACAACACTAGCCACAAAAACAAGTCAGCACACTTCCCTGCCGCCGTTAAAAAGCTTAGATGGCAAACTGTAATGAAGGGTTATGACATTCGCAATTGTTCCGCGTTAATGTACGAGTCTTTTTTTCACATTTCCTACTGAGGTCTCGTTCGACTGGTTGAAAAGTCAAACAGATTCTCAATGACCTCATTGCAGATTTAGACCACAAACTGCGCTGATGCCTGGCTTTGATAAGTCCCATGCTGAGAGATTTTCCCCATCCCCTCCGAGTACCCATCCTGACAGCAGTACATAAAAGTTGAATAAGCGCTTTGATAAAACGAGGAGATGTCACTAAATCTAAGAATCCATCCTTAGGGGGGTACAAAGGGAGTAAAACAGTGAGATTAAATAGTCTTGTGGGAGGAGCATAGAACATAAACAGCTCCTAAATCTACTGACTAAGGAATATATTTCCCTTTGGATTCATATCTCACGGCCCTAGTTATGGAGGGCCAGTCAATGTTTTAAAAAGCTAAATATAGAGTGCCATTCATCCTGTCTGTCAGTGATTTTGGAACATGTCAATACTGGTAAAAGCACATTTTAGTGCTTCCAACTATACACAGGTGTGATTATAAACACAGACCTCTTCAAACCCAACCACCATGTTAACCCTTCAACCCTGGAGTGTTGTAGTGCTCTCTTGTAAAGGGCCATCCTCTTCATCCAATAATCCACTGAATAACACTTTCCATAGCACTCTTTCTAGCCAATTAACTGAGTGTTAAGCCTGCCGTATGTTAACGTTCCTGCTAGAAAAGCACCAGTATTGATTCACAATGCTTGTTGGATGTTTCCTCCCATTGTATCCTAAACGATGTCCACGTCCTGCTCTTTCCTTCCATCGACACCTATAGTGGAGCGCTCCAGTTTGCCACAGTCTCTGTCACCAAATTGCAAATAATTAACCAATGAGAATCACTTTAGCCATTGATTGGTTGTAAGAGAGGTTAATGCTAGGGTGACTTCCTAGGATCTCTTTCACTGACTTATTAAACAAGCAAACAGCTGGTCATTAATGGAAAGGTGGTGGTGTTAAAAAGAGGGAAAATGAGTCCTTGGATAAGAAAGCTGTTCAGATGACCGTACCTGAGGCTAAATTTCTATCTGGCAGCAAGGCGATTCAGCAGAATGAAGCTGCTTTGGACCTTGAAGCAAACAGGCCAAATGAAAAGAGTAATGTAAACAAAACAAAACAAAACAAACAAAAAAACATTATAGTTGCATTGGAAATTAAGTCATTTTTAAGTTTTGCTTCCATATTTTGATGTACACCTGGGTGTAACAGATTATTGGAAAAGCAAGAATGCAGGACAGGTACTTTCGATCTCTTGGTTGTTGATTGGATTTTGAGATTTTTAAGGCAGGGTTTAGAAGCCAGATTTTGTATAAATTTGTTTGTTCAAAGACCTTTTGATTATTTTATTGTTAATGTTTTTTAATTTGTGAGAAGGGAAATCATTAAAAAGGAGACGACACCAGAGAGAAGTTTGTCGTTTTCACTGAAAGAGCTTATGGAAGCTTTAAAATAAAAATAAATAAATAAATAAATAAAATAAAATAATTTATCTTACAATTTTTCCTTTTTTTCTCATGTCACAATTCTGACTTTTTTTTTTTCACAAGAATTGTGATTATATTCAAACTTAAAATTCTGAGAAAAAAAGAAAAGTGAGAAGAAAATATAGAAATAAACTATGTTATATAATTATGAGATATAAACTAAAATTCCAAGTTTTGTTTCTTTATTCTGTGGCAGAACTATGCCTTCATGAAATCCAAAAATAAGATTCCATGAGAAATTCTGATTAAAAATTATGAGGCTTGTATTTTGCCTCTTATGTTATTCAAATGTCAACTACTGTAAATGCAACTGAACTCTGCCTATACCAATAAATAAAACCCACTTAGTACTCTTTTTCAAACTCATGACTTACACAATATCCCATAAGCCCTTCCAACATGTTTTTTGATCCGAGACAACAGAATCCTTTCCTAACCCAGTGACTCATGCAGACTCCTTCCTTGAAGTCATTCTTTGAAAAGGTTTTAACCAGCCTGATGCTATTTTTTCCCCTCAGAACGTATGTAATTATCCCTCATCTTCCACATGAGAATATGTGATGTGAATAAATGTGAAGTGTGCCGTCTTTCTCTGTGTTACAGACACACAAAAGAAAAGCCCTTGCTTCACAAACATCAAAGAATAAGAAAGCTAAAAGCTGCAATCAGTATTTGAGTGAGGGATATTGTACTCTGCGCTGAAGAAAATGGTCGGGGAGGAAGTCAGCGAGAAAGTCACAGTGACAGCCTGGAGATTAATGATGTGTTTACGACAGAGACACTCAGAAAAGAACTCGTCTCTTAAGCGTCAATAAGAGGATCATAGTGTTTAAAAGTCATACGGTGATGTTCATCATGCCCCGGATCATATGTTCTGCAGGCAGGTATTTTCAGGCATGTGCTGTAGCTACAAACACACATCTGTACCTGTTTAAGCAGTTATTTACTTCACACAGATCTGTGATATGAACCGCTAATTAAATACAACTAAGCTAATGCTTCTGATTTGCTCATTTTTGAATGTGAGTTACACTGTGAGTTTGGCTTGAAGAAGAGGCAATTGTCTGCACTATATCAGACAATTCACCTCACACTGAAGGAAAGTTGGTCATGCAGTGAGACCTTTTTTGACCCTGCATAGACAGCAATGCAACTGACATGTTCAAGGCCCAGAAAGGTAGTAAGGGCATCATTAAAATAGTCCATGTGACATCAGTGTTTCAACCTTAATTTTACACACAAAATAAATTCCTGAGTAAGTTGTTATTTTTGTTTTCGTTGTGCACAAAAAGTACTCTAGTAGATCCATAACATCACATTTGAAACACTGATGTCACATGGACTATTTTATTACAGTTTTTCTCAGTCGCTTTGGTGCATTTCTCACAACACTATTTACATTTGCACAACAGTTAATGCATTTCTCAAAACAATTAGTACAAACTGCAAAACCTAGTTGATAACCTGCAAAAGCGTGTCACTTGCTCAAAATGGATAGCTCATTCCTCAAAAGCAAGTATTCATGTCAATGAAAGTGTCAGTGTCATCAAGATGAAAAGTCCTGACACCATTGTTTATGAACAAGATAGTCAAATGGCTTTGTCATGTTTTCATTATGACAGTTTACTCTGTAAATTTTTTCCTATGCAAAAAAGTCAGATTTTGGTGACACTTCCTGAAAATGCTCAAGACAGCACTATATACTATTTGCACAGCCATTTGAAAACTACAGTAAAGCTAGACATTACTGTATTTAGTGAGGTATCTGAGTACAAGACACTGAATATGTATGTTTCACATTTTTACTTCATATGCTCTTTGCAATTCTAATTTATTCAAAGCATTGTGCAAACGAATAAATACACCCTTATTTACAACAAACATAAACTCCCTTTGGGTAGAGCTGTGCACAATTGTAAACAATATTGCAGTACATATTGGAACTGAACCTACAACATATAGGTATGTAAATCATTCATGCACATTTGCAGAAATTGTTCAATTTAGAAGACATTTTCAGGAAAAAAAAGATTTAAAATTTTTTATAAAATTTGCTTGACAGATTTTGACAACTAGTTCAACATTTTTGTATGTAATGACTCAAGCAATGAAATGAGGACTATTAGTTTTATATGGAATGACTATTCAGCATTCACAAGTTTAGTTAATTTTGACTGACATGACATAAGCAAATGATAATGTTATAAAACAGCAGAGAGTTGTATGAAAGCAATTGATGCATGTCCAAAAGCATTTGCAATTTGTTGGAAGGAATGAGAAACTGCTACTATGATGTGCACAAATGACTAAATGTTGTGGAGGTTGAAGTAAATGTTGTGCAAATGTAAATAGTGTTGTGAGAAATGCACCAAAGCGACTGAGAAAAACTGTAATGTCCTTACTACCTTTCTGGGCCTTAAACATAGTAGTTGTGTTGCTGTCTATGCAGGGTCAGAAATTTCTCGGATTTCATGAAAAATATCGTAATTTGTGTTCGAAGATGAACAAAGGTCTTATGGGTTTGGACACCTGTGTGAATTTGAGAAGGACAGATGGACATTGATGAATAGACAGACAGACAGACAGACAGACAGACAGACAGACAGACAGACAGATAGATAGATAGATAGATAGACAGACAGACAGACAGACAGACAGACAGATAGATAGATAGACAGCTAGATGTGACAAAGTTGGACAGAGGGACAGGTGGACATTGATGAATGGATAGATAGATAGATAGATAGATAGATAGATAGATAGATAGATAGATAGATAGAACAGTGTCTCCTTTGGTCTGCAGTGTAATACTATACTGTAAGGTGAATGAGCGGCATCTTCCTCTCATTCTCTCTGTCTCTCTCTGCCTCTCACACACAAAGTTAAGGTGATCTATGTACAGCCTTCTCCATCACTCTGGGTTGATGATGAATTTTGGCTATTACACTCCGAATCATTATTAGGTTTACTTGTACGCAGCAACCATAAAGCACTAAGAGGAGAAGTGAAATAAGTCTACTAAAATAAATATCACCTTCTCTGCTAAGGACAGAGAAGTATTGTAGGAGGGATACAAAAGCTAGTGAGTATAGAGCAAGTTAATTTATATCACCATAAAGCTCCACTCCACTGCAATTCAGCCGCTATTACAATAAACACAAAGGCAGCCCGGTGTAATGGATGTAACATTTTTTCATGTTGCATCAGGGAGAAGAGTAATGAAGAGATGTCTGAGCACCACCTTTATTTCTCCATGAGAGAGGCAGTCAGAGCTGCTTCTAACTAACAAATCCCCTTTGTACTTTGAAGAACCTTTTACTATGCAAAACACACTGTCAGTTCCTGTAGGAAAAAAGAAAATCACAAACAAGATCTCTGGAATATCTCAATTGTTTCTCCTGACTTGAGTTTAAGTCTCCTGATTCTGTGAGTTTTCTCCTGAGATGAAGACCTCATAACCTCACATTTTTCTATACTAGCCATGCTAATTTTATAGCTCTATATTCTTACTGTATGTAAACGACCTCAAAAAATCTTCAGAAACAACAAAGGAAATAAAGTTCCCACTGAAATTAAGCAGGACTGTAGGCAAAGTAATAATTTGAAAAAGTGGCAATACAATGAAAAACGTATGAGCTTTGCTCAAGAATATCACGTTCCAGAACAAAAATCATCCTAAAGAGATTCTGCTAGTGTGACAGTCTGGCTATAATGGTGTTGAGCTGGTTTAACTCATTGCTTCCCAGTTGACAACTAAATTATTAAAATTTGTCTGCTGGGAAGCAATGGAAATAAAATAAATAAAATTGCAATGTATTTAAATAAATGTTCATTTGCATTTATTAGCAGCTCATAATAACAGTATACTAGTGTTCTAGAGTGACCTGATTTACAGTAAAAGTTGCTTCACACAATCTCTGTCTCTTAAGTAAAACAATCCCCAAACATTTCACCAGATTTTCAATGAGAAGCATTTAAACCTGTTGCTATAAGCTTTAAATCTGTGGTTTTCCACCATAATACAATCTCAGTGGACCATTTTATTGGTCTAGCTTAATTTTTGGAATAGCATGCAGCATGTAACATGTTGGTTAGTTTGCTCATTTGCTGAATAGCAGACATGGTACGGTAAATAGGCACTAACCATATGGGAGTGTTGCTTGGTGAAAATCATCCAAAACCAGTTTAAGCTACTGTACTTTGTTATTCTTGGCTGGTCTTTTGTGTACAAAGAATTGATAAACAAATAAAAGTGACATCACACTTTCTCATAATCATAAGTGTTACAAAACCAATCTATTGAAAGTTATGTATATAGCTGACTGGAAACATAGAAATGAAATGCCAATTTTAACAATTGATCAATTTTAACAAAATGCTAATTTTAACATGAAAATGCTCACATTAAATATTATACTGGACACCATACTATTTAATCATTAATTGATGTCTACTGTTAAATCATTAAAGGGGACATCAGATGCCCATTTTCCACAAGTTGATATGATTCTTTATGGAAGGGGTCACCAAACTTGGTCCTGGAGGGCTTGTGTCCTGCAGAGTTTAACTCTAACCCTAATCAAACACACCTGAACTAGCTAATCAAGGTCTTGCTAGGTATACTTGAAACTTACAGGCAGGTGCGTTGAGGCAAGTTGGAGCTAAATTCTGCAGGACACTGGCCCTCAAGGGCCACGTCTGGTGACCCTTGCTTTAGGGTATTAATAAAAAGTCTATAACATACTTTGGTTAAAATTTCTCAATGATAGTGTAAAACAACACCCTTTTTACCTTGTCAAAATCAGCTCTGCAGACAGCAACCCATTTTGTTGCATGTTGCTTTAAATGCAAATGAAGTCTGCTCACCCTGCCCTTCTCCTCTGTGGGGTGACGAGCCATGCTCTGAGAGACTGTTTACTTTAGCCGCATTTAACTAGCACGTTATTAGGAAAGGTGATTGCAAAGATTCATAAAAAAACCCTTATACTCACTTCTGCTGTAGATGGATCACAAATGATTTGCACAAACACAGATGCATTTAGGTAGAACGGGAGGCACATTCCCTTCACAAACACACGTGATCCACTCTGACTTTAGCGGCTCAGATGTCAGGAGTATATGACATATGACTATGTTCATTATAGCATCCAACAACAACACTCCCCAGTCGCAAACATTAGTCTTGTCCACGTTTCTGCTCCGTCGTCAAAACAATGGCGGTCGGACTATTACAGCTCACTCAGGGCGGGTCTAAGGTAAGACAGGCATGTCAATCGTGGGAGTCACATGTCACACAGGCAAGAAGCTGAGATTGGCTTGATTTGAAAAAGGAAATGTTATTTTTAGGGATTAAAAAACACTGGGTAGATTTTTATCATTAAAGGGTGGATGTGTACACTCAATGTCAACAAACATTTATGTTTAAACAACATGTAAAAGTGAATTTTGCATCCGATGACCCCTTTAAATTTTTTAACTGAGACTCATTGAAAAGATGTACCTGTAGTGTATTTCTACAAAATAGCATTATCATGTTTCACAAGATTCATACCAGTGTGCTCCGCAACACAAGTGAAATGCTGTACCAAGTAAGTTTACTACATCAGAAAAGCCACAAAATATAGACTTTTGAGGTCATAATATGGTATTGTGCTTTTAACCATGTTAAAAAAAAGTCTTTATTAATCAATAACATGTCCTTGTAATCATAATTGTTGTTTTATGACCATTAGTGTTCATTTCAGCTGAAAACTGCAGTGAATTACACGCACAGGTACCTTTTTTTTTTACTTTTTTACTTTTTTACTTTTTTTTACTTTTGCATGTCTGCTAACTATGGGCGCAAGTTTCTTTGAACTCTATTGATAATGACAGTATTTGCGACCATAGTTACTTTTCAAAATCGAAGTTTGATGGTTTAGTTTTGGACATTTGTCAGCATTTGGCTGAATATCACCAAGCTGTGAAACCACACTAAATCAAAACCAGCCTGGCCGGGCTATGAGATAGATCAGCCTAAACCAGCTAAGAGCAGCAAACCAAACTTAGGCCTGTCTAAAAAATATTTTACAGCAGGGTATCACTTGTGGATTATATTGCTGGCTCTGTGACAAACTGCTTATGTTGCTCTATTGTAGGTTGCTTTGGATAAAAGCGTCGGCTAAATGCATAAATGCAAATGTAAATTCAGTCCATTCTCCACTGCTGGCTGGCTGAAGTTTCTGCTTGGTCTTAAAGTCGTTGTTTTATAGAGCCATCAATAATTTTTCTGCTTTGAACTGCAGCCAAGCAAAATGAAACTCTTAAAATACCTTGATAATCCCACAATTATAATGGCTGCTACGCCCCTGAACATAGCTGAGAGCTGCATTAATTCTCCTGAGCTATGAAAGAGCAACAGCTGAGCAATAAAATTCAGTGAAAATCCCTGGGTTGTGAATTTATAGATAAAGAAAGAGTTCAAAAGATGTAAATTTAAAGACTGTTTTAAAAAGTCCAAAAATTGGGAAGCTTGAGTTGATGTCACACAGTAAAGTAGTTTGGCAGTGTTCATGGAAAGATGCACAAGGTGAGACAAAGGGTCACTAATGCGGTCAGGCCTTTGTGTCTGTCTCTGCTGATGTTGCTTGGCAACACTGGCCAAAAAGTTGGATTGCGTTTCAATAACTTTAGGCTTTGGTCATCACATCATAGTGTAACAGATGCCACAGAAGCGGCTGTAACGAACAGGGAGGTGAGGTTGAAGGGTGCATAGAAAACTTTTCCATGCCAATCAAAAGACAAGATCTATGTGCAGACGGAACCAGTGGAGTCGTTTGTTTCAGTTGTTCTTCTTCACTAACAAGCAGGTGCATGCATCCCATTGGAGGTGCAGCAATTTACTTATGGAAGTCAGGCAGACAACTGTCAGCAAAACAGTTTCCAAAATACACTTTTCATCTGTCTGTGGAAGAGACACCACACTGCGCTCAGAGGAACAGGTGAAAGGAACGCCTCGGGCTGTGCTGTGTTCATGTCCATTTAGATCCAATCTGCCCATCCCTCTTATAAAAATAGAGACAAAAATGAGAGGTAAAGGCACATGAGTGATTTGTCCATAATTGCCTCTGGTCATCTTCACCTTGCACGTAAAGGCAAATACACACTAGCTTTCTGATTATAGTGACTAAATTCCCAGGTTACCTGCAAAGTAATAAATCATTCAGAGCAAACTTTAAGTTATCACTATTGAGTTTGGTCCACTTTGCAGCTTATTCTGCAACTTAACCTTGCAATTATGCAAAAAACAACATGTCATTCGGCTAACTGGCTAAACTATTTGTTCTGTTTCGTATGTGTAGAGGCGGGTAAATCCAATAATAGGCTGCTGAGCAATAGCCACTGCAGTGTCACTGAATATTTCTTACAGAAAACAGAAAGAAACAGTGTGTAGTAATCGAAATTTCCATCTGTCCAATATATGCATTTGTTGGTTATTTGCTACCAAGAGCCTCAAGCAAAACTATAAAATATTTTATTCAGTATTTCACAACCCTTGCAACCCCGGAAAACAGTGCATTATAATTATTGTGTACAAAGAACTGCTAAAGAAACAAAAGGAACATCACACACTTTCTCATAATCACAAGCGTCACAAAAAAAATCTACTGGATTTTATTTATATATCTGACTGGGAGCAAAGCAATGTAATGCAAATCAGCATCATTTGAACATGAAAACACTCACATTGATTATTGGTCACTGTACTATTAAATCATTAAATTTTGTAACCGAGGCTGATTGGAAAAGTGTGCCTGTGGTGATATTTCTGCAAAACAGAATCATATTTCACAGGATTCATACCAAAGTGCTCCAAAGTAAAATCCTGTACTGAAAGCCACCAAGCAAGTTTACTACATCAGAAAAGCCACAAAATATAGTCTTTTGAGGTCTAATGTAATGTATTAATGTAGTATTGTGCATTAAACCATGTGAAAATAAGTCTTTATTAAACGATAATATGCCCTTGTAATCGTGAAAAATGGATAAAAGTAGTTGGTATTTTAAATCCAGTGTTCATTTCAGCTGGAAACTGCAGTGAATTACATGTACAGGTACGTTTTTTTGGACCTTTGCAAATAACTGTAGATAGTTACATGTATTTCCATTGTGCCTATGTTGAAATTTTGACTAATTTAATGTTTAATTTTCCTTTGAAGTTATTTGGTGTGCTGATAAAAAACCTGGCTCAGGAGCTGTAGCTTGCCTTTTTGGCACTTTCTGTCTATAAGCAAACTGTCTGCTGCTGAGGCTAGTATGTAATCACAATTCTGCCCAGCAATGCTCTGTTTCAACAAGTGATCATCCATCATGACAGCCAGGAGCACCAAGCACTGAAAGACACTTTCATAATCCATTATGTGGATATATGATTATGTTGAGGAAATTGCCATTAAAATGTTCAGACAGTGATGAACTGGGCCGCCACTCTGTGCACCGTTCAAAAACAGCCTCTTTTAAAGTCACAAACATCAGTTAGGCAGGAGAAAAAGAGGACATTTAGGCCCAATCAAGAGTGAAATCATTTTAACAGCATCATATATTTATAAACCTAGGACAGCCAAATCGTTCGCTCTAATTTCCAAAAAGTTCAATAAAAACCATAAGCAGGCCATTTGTTACGGAGCCACCTGTCATAAGAGGAGCCCACGAGAGCCGTACGTGGAGAGCGGGGCCGTCCTGTAGGACGAAAAGAGAGCGGTGACGAATGAAGTGATTTCTCTCGACATCACATCAAGATCAAGGTCTGGGAGGGAGAAGAAGTAATCAGCCCTGCCTTTCTCCACCACCAGCAGAGCCGAGCCCAGACAGCCTCGTGATCAAAGCTGTCTAACTTTCCTCCGAGCGTGGAGGCCAAACTCACAAGCAGATCTTTTACTTGACAAGCGTCTTGATAAATATCTCGAATGCCAGTTTGCCATGTAAGAGATTGAGCTATTGGGTGGACCAATAGGTCAAACCCGGTTATGAGCTGAACCATGTTGCTCCATTTGTCTTGTTAACTAGAGCCTGACACTGTTTTTTTTTTCCCCCTGTCTCCTCTGCTCTTGGCCTCTGTTTCATACACACGCATCAAAGGAGACCATCAAACGTGAGCTACATCAGACGGAGGGAACATCACAGCTCTTTAAAGGGTTCATAATAACTTTTTAACGATTGGATTTGAAAGAGAATGCCATGTGTTTGTAGTATAAACCCAAAAAACACTAAACAACAAATAAGGAAAACTATTCCCTCGTAAGGACAAAGAAAGATATTTACACTTATTTAGAACTTATCTTTTTAATAAACTCTTCCTCACTCACTGTGCACAAAATATTGACTGCTTTATTTTATAATGATGGCTCAGCCAGATATAGTGTACATTTGGCCTCAACAACATACATAGTGAAAAGACAAGTGTAAACGCATTTGTGATCCGCTCACGAGGTTTAGTCAAGACTTGGGACGTATCATGTTTGGATCATCATATCATAACATAATTCTGTTCACAGACTAATTTAAAAGCAGCTGATTGGCCGTTGCGTTCACGTGCCCAACTGTGATTGGCTAAAATGCTCAGCGCTGCAAAATCAAAGAAACACATCAAGAGAAAACTTTTTGCACAGCGGGAGTAAATCTAAATGTTGTGTATGATTAGCCCTAATTCATGTATAATAGCCAGTGGTGGAGTAAAAGTACAGAAATGTATAATAAAATATTACTCCAGTAAAAGTAAAAGTGCTCCTTTTTCAATTTTACTCGAGTGAAAATACCACAGTACCCAATTTTTTACGCACTTAAGTAAAAAGTACTGGTTTATTTTGCAATTTTATGTAGGCTACATAATTCAATTTTATATTAGAACATATTTTTATAATAAAATAATAATAAAAATATCTATATTTTCTGTTGATATTTTTATTTATTTATTTGTATTTTTTTTCCAACTTTGATAATTACTGTAGTTACCAAGTTCTGAACATCACATCCTTTCTTTTTCCCTCAGATGTAATCTATCTAGGTGGTTGAATAAAAATGTTTGACTTTATATCTAAAAATTACCTCAACTTAGCACCAGCAAGCTTGTTAGCTAGACAGTTAGCATCAACTAACAATTTTTTACTTATTTTCTGTATGGTTATGAATAAACATTAATATCTGTCTACTCCACTAGTCGATCCGGACAATATAAAAATGTATACTGTTGATAAACAATATAAAAACAGACGTCAAGTAGGGCAAATTGCGTAGCCTTTTAATAGAACTGCTAACGTTACAGCAGCGGGGAATATGAACGTGCATGAGTTATTTTATTTAATTTGTGTTTATTTTATTTTATTTTATTTCATTTTAATTTTTAGACCTAAACATGTTGATGTGTCTGAATTCAAGCATTTCAGTGGGCTTAAACAGATCACCCTTTACAGCAGATTTTCACAAATTCACAAACAACAGACCTGAATATGATTTTTTGACCTAAATATGATTTTCAGAAACAATAATTAATCCTAAAATTCGACATTAGTTTTAGCAGCATCAGTCGCGCGCGCTCACAAGACCTCCCGGTTCTTACTTGTGAATTCAGTTCACTGCAGACTCCCTCTAAATGGATCATTTGAATCAGCGAGTTGTCGACTCGAGAACAGCTGCAATCGGATCAGTCCAATTCGTGAATGAATCGTTTGGTGCGATTTGAGAATCGATTTATCGATTTAAGAATCTGTTTGTTCATGAGTCAGACACCGCTTCTGCGTCTCGGAGCATGTGATATATTGTAATGAGTACCGATGTGTTTTATGAAATTTAGTAGAGTAAAAAGTACGATCTTAGCTTTGGAATGTAGTGAAGTAAAAGTAAAAGTTACTCAAAATAAAACTGCTCAAGTAAAGTACAGATACTTGAAAAATGTACTTAAATACAGTAACGAAGTACAATTACTTGTTATCTTAACAGTTACTTGATACAGACAAATGTAAACAGACTGTTATGATCAGATGATGGTCAATTCAGTAATTAAAAGTAACTAATTATGTTACTTAGTTACTCTTTATGGAACGCTACTTTTTAAATCTGGCCAGGGCTTGCTTCCTTGTTTTTAATATAAAAAGTTCTACTTTTTGAAATGCAAAAGGCCTTTCATGCCAAACAAATGAAATTAATAAGCGTCAGGCTGAAGCAAAAGTAAATTCAAGTATGTATAGAAGAATGTAGTAGAAGAAAGTTCAACACTCTTCAGCAATTAAAAAAAAAAAAAAAAAAAGAAGCACAAATGTTACCTTACCTAAAGTAATTTTTGCTTATTGGTTTGGTTGAACTGGATCATTGAAGGTCAGCAGCAAAAACATTGGTTAATAAAATGGGATTAAATGTATATAGGATTTGTGATATTTAACATAAGTTTTTTTTTTTTGAATGAGTAAATGCATGTTTAAATTTAGTCTAGAACTACAGTAGCATCATGTTTACACAGCGCCTCTGCATTAACTCCCGATTTCTCTCAACATTGGGACAGGAGACATGTCAGTCAATAAATAGGTAAACAAAGTAACTGGCATTAATTATATGAAAAAGTAACTCAGATATTTTCTTGTAAATTAAAAAGTAATGCATAACTTTACTAGTTACTTCAAGTACGTAACGTAACTTTGTTCTTGAATGATTCCTTGTTTGTGAACAAATTGGTTAAATGAATGATTCCATGACTCACTTCCATTTAAATGAATTTTTGAGTAAATGATCCAGTCAGATTCAGAAAGATATTTGGTTGTTTTGTTACCTAATTAATCAGCAAAACCATGTGCAGCCACCTACTGGCTTAACGATATAACCTGCAGAGAAAGTCACAGAAAAAATCCCCAAGTTTGACGCTTCACAATAACTGTTATCAATAACAAACAATTTATTACATTATTGAATTTTAAAAACTCATCAAATACTTTAACATAGTAAGGAATATTATGAAAAATCAATATACTACTATACAGATATTTACACTATACAGATATTTAATTATCATTTTAAAGCTTATTATTAATATATTTGATTTATGTCTATATTTGTCAAGTATAACTTACGTTATTTATTCATTTATTTATTTATTTATATATTTATTTATCCTAAAAAATAAATATATACTTTATTGCCTTTTTTTTTTTGGACTGCTTTTAAAAACTTTCAGGAGCACACATGCACAAAAGCAAAACTTTAAAACTTTAAGTGTAGAGCTCTGTGATAAAGAATGGTGGTTAATTATGATGCAATTGACTGGGAATAGTGGTAAACAACCACCACTATTCTTATTTTATTTATTTATTTATTTATTTTTTTAAAAAGGCGGTACACAAAAGGAGAGATAAAAGATGTCAATAAAGAGGGGTGGATTATGCATTCACTTTGTTTTCCCTTCTTCGCCTCAAATGCAACTGTACTGTTAAGGGTTTAGAAAAGCTGAGAAAAGCCCAAGGCTGAATAAAAAACTACACACACACAGGCTTAATGAACATCATCACTCCCCTGACTGAACTCCGTCCACTAGAGGGAGAAAACACAAATGCAGCCTCTGATAGAAGGCCAAACCTTAGGGCATTCATTACAGACACTGAATCTTTTTGTTTGGGGTTAGATTGCTAAATATTAGTGATCTTGAGAATATTAAGTAAATATTGAATATTCTGTTCCGAATATTCTAAAACATTTGGAATGTTCAGAATGTTCTTTTCTGTAGTTGCTAGCTGATTATTCATTTCATATCTTCATACAACTGTGCATGTGGGTTGTAAATACTGTTGTTTTTTATTGTATTACTCTAAAATAAAGGTCTAAAAACTGCTGTGGCTTTTAAAGGAAAAGGATCACACTGATGGAAGCTCTATTTGAGCCTCTGACATCCTGTGAAATTACTTACTGGAAACACAGGCCTCGGCTCCGACACATGCTCAAGATTTGAGGCTATTTTCACACTATTGCTTGAGCAAGTGTTTTATTTCAAGGTTTTTTGAAAGGAAAAAGAGAAGGAGGATTAGCCATCCATGAAGGTGTAACACAATAAGCAACATAATAATTAAAGGCCACTTTCACATGGATGTGGCCCAGCTACACTTCTGTGCATAAATCATTTCACGCCATACCTTATGTGAGCATGTGTCTGTCAGTGAGTGACAGTGAAGATGAGAGAGAAAGAGACAAAAAGAAAAAGGCACGTGGGCTCTCTCTTAAAGAAAAAAGGTAGAAAAAGGCCTTTGATTTAAAACAAACCTGTCTAATGAAATGATAAGCACTCATTCGACAGCACGCAGTCACAGCCTCATCGCTTTTTATTTAAATTTGTGCTTTGAACCATGCACAAGTGCTTCCATCCAATAAATAATACTATGTGTTAAATATAGAAGGATCTGAAATGTAATACTTCAGCCACTTGTGAAATACAAAAGAGATGATAATATGTTTCAATCACAACATTTTCACTGGGAAACTAATTAGCGGCACTTAGCAAAATGAAAGTAATGTAAAAAGTGGCAGGTAAAATATTTACAAAAGAGCACCTCCTTCCCTCTCACATATTCTTTCTCTTCATTGATCCACAGGGATTCTCCTGGACAGCTAACAGTTAGCAGACTAGCATAGAAGTTTGATGGCTAAATAACACAAACAGTGGCTCGGGTCCAAAACCTAGAACGGTCTATTCACACACATACTGTTTAAATATAACCACATTAGTAATGATTTGAGTGCACTACAAAGGCAGCAGTCCTTACTCACAATGGATAACTAAGGAGATTAACATTCACATGTCGCTGCCATGGCCATAGCCAGCTATGAGGTCGCCGAGGTCTGGACTTTTGGTATATGTATATTTACATTTATTTATTTACCAAAGTGTATATATATATATATATATATATGTATATATATATGTATACACTGACCAAAGTTATAAACACTTTTGTTTTTGCCCCCGTTTTTCATTAGCTGAACTCAAAGATCTAAGACTTTTTCTATGTACACAAAAGGCCTATTTCTCTCAAATATTGTTCACAAATCTGTCTAAATCTGTGTTAGTGAGCACTTCTCCTTTGCCGAGATAATCCATCCACCTCACAGGTGTGGCATATCAAGATGCTGATTAGACAGCCTGATTATTGTACAGGTGTGCCTTAGGCTGGCCACAATAAAAGGCCACTCTTCACGTCCACTCCTCTTCAATGGCGGTGCGAAGTTGCTGGATATTGGCAGGAACTTGAACACGCTGTCATATACGACGACGAACTCAATGGGTGACATGTCCGGTGAGTATGCTGGTCATGCAAAAACTGGGATGTTTTCAGTTTCCAGGAATTGTGTACAGATCCTTGCAACATGGGGCCGTGCATTATCATGCTGCAACATGAGGTTATTGTCGTGGATGAATGGCACAACAATGGGCCTCAGGATGTCGTCACGGTATCTCTGTGCATTCAAAATGCCATCAATAAAATGCACCTGTGTTCCCCTGCTTATACCATAACCCCACCACCACCATGGGCCACTCGATCCACAACGTTGACATCAGCAAACCGCTCACCCACACGGCACCATACACGGTGTCTGCCCTGTACAGTGAAAACCGGGATTCATTGGTGAAGAGAACACCTCTCCAAAGTGCCAGACACCATTGAATTGTGAGCATTTGCCCACTCAAGTTGGTTACGATGACGAACTGCAGTCAGGTCGAGACCCCGATGAGGACGACGAGCATGCAGATAAGCTTCCCTGAGACGGTTTTTGACAGTTTGTGCAGAAATTCTTTGGTTATGCAAACCGATTGTTGCAGCAGCTGTCCAGGTGGCTGGTCTCAGATGATCTTGGAGGTGAAGATGCTGAAAAGAAAGTGACGACGTATTGTCAAGTATGGTGACCCATACACGAATTGGCCCTCTGCATTTAACCCATCACGAGTGCAGACACACAGCAGTAAGAAGTGAACACGCACACATGGATTGCTCCAGCACCTGGGGAGCAATTTGGGGTTCAGTGCCACGCTCAAGGGCACTTCAGTCACGGTATTGAAGGTGGAAAGAGTACTGTTCACACATAGTCCCCACCTTCAATTCCTGCAGGTGCAGGAATCAAACCAGTGACCTTTGGGTTACAAGCCTTACTCTCTAACCATTAGGCCATGACTGCCCTGGCCTGGTGTGTTTACACGTGGTCTGCGGCTGTGAGGCTGGTTGGATGTTCTGCCAAATTCTCTGAAACGCCTTTGGAGACGGCTTATGGTAGAGAAATGAACATTCAATTCACAGGCAACAGCTCTGGTGGACATTCCTGCAGTCAGCATGCCAATTGGCAGAGTGAACAAGGCTTGAGAAAGTTGTAAGTAAGGGTGTGCTATTATAAGCTTTTTGGCCTTGTCTTTTCCTCTGAATTTGACACTTTAGAAAGTTAATAAAAAGTTGCAGTTATTTACAAAACATCTGAACAAATTGTAATTTATTTTTTATTTAATTTTTGTTTTTTATTTGTTTTCATAGCAATATCTGGCAACATGCCAGGCACTTAAACTAACAGTAGCCTAATCAAAAAAACAAACAAACAAAAAAACAAAAAAAAACACGGACAGGTTATTGGACAGGATATCACATTCGGTAAGGCAAACACAAAAATAAATAAATAAAAAAAATTAAACATTGTGATATCTGTCAGAAATATTATCAACACTATTAAAAACAATAGCATTTAAAATTAGTATAAAGATTTGTAGAACAATTAAGTTACAGAATGAAATGAAATATGCAATCACTAGCCATGAAGACGTCTGTGCAGTTTTATTCAGTATAGAAGTTAGACTTTCACAAATTATGCTAAAAACATTCATAAGAGCACTCAACAAAGTAATCATATAACAGTGGTTATTAATGAAAGCTATAACAGTAACAAAAAAGTATTGTTGCATGAATCATAAACAAATGATATAATTATCCACCCCTAACCTACAGTAAAATATTAGCAAATTTATGTTATAATAGCACAATTCTTAACCCCACCCCAGACCTCACTAATTTACAAACCTTGGTTCCAGCCATGGTTGTCCTTTTAAAACATCTTAAAGCAAATTAAGGTGGTTAGCTAGTTTTCAGACTTGGTTAAAGCTGGTTAATCTAACACGTTTTGGTTTTTATGCTTGTTAGCCTCTAAATTTGAAAGAACAGTTGGCTGACTAGTGAAAGCAATAACTTAGCCAGGCCTGGAGAGCAACCAACAATGATACTCTTGCTCATATCAGTGATCTCTTCTTTTTTCTAGTTTGTTCTTATATAATCTGACACAGATGAACATGAATGTGTTAATGTTTTATTATGTTGGTTGTTGTTCAGTATAGTATAGATTAATAAAGATTTTTGCAATGCATTTTTTATGTTATGTCCTTAAAACACTTGCGTGATTTTTAATGTGCTGCAGCCATAAATTTGTATTCGTTTAAAAATCATGCACTGTTTTAAGGACATAACGTGAAAAATACATTGCAAAAATCTTTTTTAATCTATACTTTGCCCCATAATCAAAATTTTTCTAAAAAGGAATAAAAGTTGTCAGTATTTTACTGCCACCAGTGATCATTTCAGATGGAAACTGCAGCGAATTATATGCACCGATACGTTTTTTTGTAAATAGATACATGTTTTTCCAATGTGTATATGTTGAAATTTGACTAATTTAATGTTTAATTATCTTCAGAAGTATTAATTTTCCCCATTTCTTAGTGTGCTGATAAAAGCTATGCATGATGCTCAGAAGCTGCAACGTAATTGGAGCTTGCTTTTTTGGCACTTTCTTTCTATAAGCAAACTGTCTGCAGCTGAGACTAGAATGTAATCACAGTTCTGCAAAGCAATGCTCTGTTTCAACAAGTGCCATGAATGGTAAGCATAGGTTTTTGTTTTTTTTGTCCAACGTGTAACATTGCTATAATATTGAGCAAAAGAAGGTATACTACCTTTTGAAACAACCTAATGATGCCTTAAAATGTTGCCCAAGTAGGTAGGTCACTAGGAACACAGCCTGCGCGTGACGTTTGTTAAAGACTCTCTTTTCAAAACAAAGCAGTCTCATGCTCCCAAATAGGCCCTTGATATGTTCTCTAAAAAGCTCTTGAGTTAACAAATGAGGCTTTAATTTAATTATGCATGTTAGGAGAGCAAGAGGGGCTGAGAAACAAGGATAGGGAGGGAGATCTGAAATCGGAACGTCGAATGGTATATTCCATAACGGATGCTCGTGTTTGAAGGGCAGGTGCGATTCGATGGCTCCCGTTTCATTGCCTCAGGCTGGCCATTGGCACTCCATTCTACAGCCTGTGAAATTTCTTGTTACGGCCTGCACATGGCGCTTACATCACACAACTCTCTGCAGGAGAACACATGCTCCAGCCCCAATATATCAGCCTCTCCAGTTATTTGCTCATGCTGAGATGTTTTAAGGCCAGGATTTCTCTAAATGTCTGTTATATCGCAGGTGGGGAACGGGATGTGCTGTTTCTCAGAGCAATCATTACAGCATTACTATAACAAAAAAAAATTCAAGGATCATTTTCTGAAGAACACATGGTATCGGTGTCTCATATTCTGATTCATACATCATTTAAAGTAAATTAAATTAAACTATAAAAATGTGTTGTTTAAATGTCTTAGATTTTTATTTAAAAGGAATAAATGAAAATAGCATCAGTATCAATTTCTGAAGAACATAAATATTTGTAATATTCTAATTAATTTACACAATTTAAATCCTTAAAAAAATAATGTGTTTAATATTCTTTTAATTAAAAATAAAGAAAAGAATGGACAGCATAAACATGCGTTAACAACAACAACAACAACAACAAACAGTAGTAATGGCGATGATTGCCTTAGCAAACACCACTCAAGAAAATTGTAATTAAAAACATTTCTGAGGAATATTTCTTTAATATTGGTAATATTCTGAATCAATTTACAGAATTACAATTTACAGCCAGTCTACAGTTGTTTAATTTTCTGGTAATTAAAAAAGCAAGAAACAAGGGTACAGTGCAAATTCATGTGAGGGGTTTCTATTAAATTTAAAAATGTATTTACTTTTTTTTTTTTATTATTATTATTAAAAAGGAAGAAATGAAAAAAAAAATGCAAATAATAATAACAAATCCTATGAGCAATAGTTAGAGATGCTTGCCTTAGCAAACACAGCTAATGAAAAAAATACATTTCTGAAGAATATATAATTTATATTAACTTTCTGATTCATTTAATAAATAAATAAACAAATATTGCATTGTTTATTTTTCTTGTAATTAAAAAAAAAGAAGAAAGAGTGCACACTACAAACGCATACAGATGACTTCTACGACACATTTCTCCCCGCGCCTGGAGGCTTCCAGTAAGATCTAAATAAATGGTTCTGAGGGTTGCTCACCACACCATAGCAGATAAAGGTCATTTGGCTCGTTAACTCTTTTTCCAGAGAAACAGCCTTTGTGTCTTTGAGGTCTGATTTCAAAACAATGTGCAGAGCCGTGTGAAGTTAGGAGAGAGGCTGAGCTTACAGTTTTCTGACTTTAATCAGTTCAGCTTCTCTCTTCTGCTCATTTAGCTTAACAGGATCCTCTACTAGTCTGCTGCACCGGAGGCATTTAGAGGAGATGATAACATTTAATACACTGACACCAAGCTTTGTTCCACCTTCGTGTTGCACAACATGCATTGTGCACAATATGTGTTACAGAGGGACTTCTGAGAATTAAAGCTAAAATTAAAAGTTTTTGAATTAGGAAAAAACAAACAAAAAAAGTATCTAAGATTCTGCACTATTTCTGAGTGACTAATCAAATCATCAAATTTATGACACTGAACTCCAAAAAGGTCAAAAGGTGAGATGTTCTTCCACTGAACGGTACATGATGCTCCCATTGTCCATTTGCAATTTATTTGTCTAACTGTTTTAAACACTGATTATAAGAAATGTTTCTGGATCCACAAAAGAGCATATTTAAATGATTTTTGAAGGATCATGTGACACTGAAGACTGGAGTAATGATTAATAAAATACATTTTAAATATCTTCAAATAGAAAACACAAATTTTGAATTGTAACAATATTTCACATTATGAATGTTTTCACAGGTGTTTTATATGCAAACACAGAAGAGGCTAGAGTTGGCTGTCTTACATTATGATGTGAATGTGTTTGCTCGATT
Source organism: Labeo rohita (assembly GCF_022985175.1). NCBI lineage: Eukaryota > Metazoa > Chordata > Actinopteri > Cypriniformes > Cyprinidae > Labeo > Labeo rohita. The sequence goes on along the minus strand of NC_066874.1, from coordinate 4,948,110 downwards.
GCTATGAGTATAAATGAAGTAGAGCTGGAGTTGTTATTAGGACAGGTGGTATTGATCAACTGCAAGTTAACACAATGGCCTAGTCTCAGAGGGGTTGTGATCTGTTTACTGTGTCAGCGCCAGAAATGACGCTGACCTCCACGATCACAGACTGCAGCCAAGCTGAGGACAGAATATCCTCCATATTAAAATAAATGCAACAGCAAGCACAAATTAACTATAGCTTAAAGCTGAAATGTGTCATTTCTGTGCCACTAGCGGTGCCATTAAACTGACCAAGAACAGTCCTGAAGTGCAAACTGGGCTGGCTCAAGGGCTCAGGCATGATGGCTCAGTCCTTGTGGGGATTGAACAAGCAACCTTCTGGTTACTAGCCCTGAGCCTTAACCACTACTTCACCGCACCACTATATTCCTATGCCTTACACAATTCCCCTAATGCAAGAGTTTGAACCTATTCTTTGGCCCAAGAGGGTTAATCACACAAAAACTTCACTCCAAGGAAAGTCTTCAGTCGTGAAGAAATTATGGTTTTTGAGGAAAACATTTCAGGATTTTTCTCCATATAGTGGACTTCATTGGTGCCCCGATTTTGAACCTCCAAAATGTAGTTTAAATGCAGCTTCAAAGGGCTCTAAATGATCCCAGCCAAGGAAGAAGGTCTTATGTAGCGAAACGATCTGTCATTTTTTTTGGAAAATAAAAATTTGTTTACTTTTTCAGCACAAAAGCTCGTATAGCACAGGCTCTGGGATGCGCGTCCATGACGCTACGTACTATTTAATCATGTCGAAAGGTCATGCGTAACGTAGGCAGAACTACAGACCCAGTGTTTACAAAGCGAGCGTGCGAAGACTAAGGAAGTGCAAGTAAGTCAAACACTGTTTACAAACAAAAAGGTAAAACGATGTCAGACGATTCTGTTCAGTTGTAGGAGGAAATGAGTTGGGGTTTTTGCCATACTCTGCCGTTTACACAGAGTACACAGACGATGAACTTAGACGTGATTCGTAGTGTCGTGGATGTGCATCCCAGAGCCTGTGCTACACAAGCTTTTGTGCTTAAAAAGTATACAAATTTTTATTTTTCAAAAAAAAAAATAAATAAATAAAAATGATTGACTGATGACTGATTGTTTCGCTAGATAAGACCCTTCTTCCTTGGCTGGGATTGTTTAGAGCCCTTTGAAGCTGCATTTAAACTACATTTTGGAAGTTCAAAATTGGGGGCACCAATGAAGTCCATTATATGGAGAAAAATCCTGAAATTCTTTCCTCAAAAACCATAATTTCTTCACGACTGAAAACAGAAAGACATGAACATCTTGGATGACAAGGGGGTGAGTAAATTATTTGTAAATTGCTGTTCTGGAAGTGGAGTTCTTTTTTAAGCTGTAAATGACCACAGGATTAAATTTTCCCCAGTCATTCTCAGTTGTGTTTCTCTAATTCAACATACTAAAAACATTGTTATACATTTTATTTATATTATCCAAAAAAAAAAAAAAAAACCTACAAGAATTTATTTTATTTTATTTTATTTCTAGGGATTCATTTTACAAAAAAAGTCACTTCATCTGAACAAATTTGGATAAATTTAGCATTGCATTACTCGCTCATCAGTGGATCCTTTGCAGTGAACAGGTGCCGTCAGAATGAGTCCAAACAGTGTATAAAAATATCATAATTATCCACAAGTAATCCACACCACTCCAGTCCATCAATGTCTTGTGAAGCGAAAATCTGCATATTTGTAAGAAACAGTTCCTTCAAGATGTTTTAAATGCTGTTACTTCTGGCCTCTCCATAATATTCCTTTCTCCAGTATAAAAGTGATCTTGTCTGAATCAGGAGCGAAATATGCACATATCAAGCAGTGTTTACTGTTATATAACTGAGACATGTTTGTGGATTTTGATGTGAGAGGACAAGAGGTAGCAGACTTTTTCACTGCAGGAAGCCTTATGCACTCTCATACTCATACTTTGGCCAGAAGTGACTGTAAAAAAAAAAAAAAAAAAATAATAATAATAATTATATATATATATATATATATATATATTTTGTTTATTACAAACATGCTAATTTTCACTTCACAATACATTAATTAATGGACTGGAGTGGTGTGGATTACTTGTGGATTATTCTGATATTTTTATCAACTGTTTGGACTCTCATTCTGACGGCACCCAGTTACTGCAGAGGATCCACTGGTGAGCAAGTGATGTCATGCTAAATTTCTCCAAATCTGTTCTGATAAAGAAACAAACTCATCTACATCTTGAATTGCCTAAAGTTGAGTAAAATTTTAGCAAATGTTCATTTTTTTGGGTGAACCATACCTTTAATTTTGTCAGCCTGCTTCATGGTTCAAGATAGTTTGCTCGTCACTGATCCACCCTCCATAAGGCATGAACAGACCATCAGTAAACAGGACATGAATCACAATTTTCTCTCAGTCAGTCACCATGGCTACCAGACCCAAGCACCTGTAGTTCACTCAGGCAGATGTTGGGGGCTGGACCGCCAGGAATGGCATCAAACCATCAAGAACATGCAGATCAGAGAGCATGCACCACTTTTCATGAGCCGATCTGCTCTCCGTGTTCTCTGGACTCAGTGGGACTCGGCGCCCTTCAACTTCTCCCTCTTTTCACCTACGACCCTCCATTTGCCTCCATCTTCATGTTTTTTGCATGCAAATGTCAGATGTTTCTTGTGCCTTCAAATCAGAGAGGAGAAGGAGGGGTGGGCCGTGGTGAATGATGACAGTGAGTCTGGATGCCGGGGTCACATTTTCGTGAAAAGTGGAATGATGGGTAATTGCACATGCAGTAATAATTCCTTTAAGCACCTGCCCTCTTCTGGCTCTCTCTCTCTCTTACGCTCTCAGTAACTGCCACTTTCCATGTTGGAAATGCATTATAAATGGGGCTGAAAATAGGGGCTGACTGCAATTTTTGCAACAGTGGGGCACGCTTTGCCCTTCAGAAGCAAAAGACTGGTGTGCTTTATTGACGTGCGCTTCTAGCTGATGTTTAACACAGCATTCACAACCGAGAAATGCAGAAATATTCTCTTCATTTGCTTTTACACTTTTTAGCTCAGTCCCTAATTTACTGTTTAATTATTATTATTTAGGATGTCATATTGCTTTTCATGCTACATTTTGAAGAGTGAAACATTTCACAGTGAAACTGCAAGGCTATCTCACTGAGGAAAATGGCGATAATAATTTAATGGCAATAAGTGGGCTGTAGTGGTTTATTGGTCAGTGTCTTAATAGAGCAAGTTTTGGAAGTGACAACTGCATTTAAATCCAGAAATGAAACCCCTATATGTTTATGAAATACAAATGCTATGGAAATTGGCGTAGTGATCACCATAGCAATGTTTTTTTTTTTTTTTTTTTTTTTTTTTTTTTTTTTGAGTCGCTATAAAAAAGCAGTGTACATTTACCAGCAGTTTGACTGGTTTAATGTTAACTATTAAACCAGTTTTAACTATTTTTAACAGTGAAAGTACCTATTAACATCAGGGATGCACAATATTATGCACTCAATATCTGCACTCATATCAGTTACTGGCTGATTAATTAATTAATTAATTCCAATAAGATTATATCAGATATTTATTTATTTATTTTTTTTTTAATGAAATAGTTTATTCAGCCTTTATGTAATATATAGCATAATATAAAGTATAGTATAAAATATAGGCTTTTATGGCTTAGACAACAACAGCATTATATTCAGAGGCCCAAACTAAGCAAAAATATGCAATTTGGTGCAGTTGCTGATTTTTATATGGCCAAAAAGGTTATATTCTGATTCTTATAATGTAAATGTGATCTTTAGGACAGCAGACTACTTGCTACTATTGAATTTTAAAATTTATATCAATTGTGACTCTTTATCTCTCAATAATATCTTATTAAAGGCGTCTTATTATGCTCTTTTACAAAGTCTTGATTTTGTTTTGGGGGTGTACTAGAACATGCTCTCATGCTTGGTGGTTATTACAATACCTTTCTTAATTCCAAGTTTGATGAAGGCCTGCCTTCCGAAAAAACAAAATGTGTTGTGACTGGTTAGCTGTCCCAGTGTATTGTGATTGGCGAACAACTTAGACCGTGTTTTAGTACTGCCACACCCCTTGCCAATGTGGCAAGTTCCGTGTACAACCGTTAGGGCAAACTAGATTAAAGTGATTCTTACATGTTAAATATGGATATTTTTCTTACAAAAACACATCGATTTGCTACAGGTGGCCTTTATTGAACCACCCCGGGTTTTTATTATGGATGGATGCACTTTATTGGACTTGTTTTGGACTGATAAAGAGAGAAACACCCGTCTATGCTCATCTAAAGCTTGGGAGTGCCAGGATAATTTTTAATAAAACTCGCATTGCATTCGTCTGAAAGAAGGAAGTCGTATACACCTAGTACCAGTGTTGGGGGTAATGCATTACAAGTAACGCAAGTTACGTAATATTATTACTTTTTCCAAGTAACTAGTGAAGTAATGCATTACTTTTTAATTGACAAGAAAATATCTGAGTTACTTTTCTCAAATAAGTTACGGCAGTTACTTTTCCCCCCCATTTATTGATTAAAAGCTCTCTTGTCCCCATGTTGAGAGAAATCAGGAATGAGATATTATTTTAGAATAAATGTGAACATGCATTAATTCATCTCACTCACAAAACAGATTCAGTATTCCTCAAAATGAATAAAAACACTGAAATTCAACACAGAATATGACACAAACCTGCAATAATTAAATATGTTAAATAATACAAATATCCTTTATGCATTTATTTACCATTTTATTAACTGATGTCTTTGCTGTCGACCTTCGATGATCCAATTCAACCATACTAATAAGCAAAAATTACTCAAGATAATCTAACATTTGTTTTCCTTTTTTTTATTGCTGAAGAGTTTTTTTTTTCTGCGGTCTACTGTACAGACGTGAATTCACTTTTCTCAAATCCTGAGGCATTTGGTGTGAAAAGACTTTTACATTTGCCAAAAATAGATCTTTTTATATTAAAAACAAACAAGCAAGTTAAAAAGTAACGCAAAAGTAAAGTAACGCATTACTTTCCATAAAAAGTAAGTAACTAACGTAAGTAGTTACTTTTTTAGGGAGTAACTCAATATTGTAATGCATTACTTTTAAAAGTAACTTTCCCCAACACTGCCTAGTATACCTAGGTGAGTAAATGCTACAGTAGTGTTGGGTGCTATCGTCAGCCTGCGAGATCCCCGATACATGATATTATCGTGCTAATTTATTTCATTATTTACATACATAGATTCATTGCCCAAAACCAGCTCCAGCACAAGTCTAAAAGCAGCCTAATGTTTTTAATATGACTTAATTTGTATTTAACATGACAACAGTTGAATAAAAACATTGTAAGTTACTAATTATAATGCTTACATTTCTTTAGTTTCTCAAAAAGCAGCTACAGAAAACAAGAAAAGAACATTAACATTATCAAAGAACATCATCACTGATTAGCCTAGCCTAGTCAAGTATAAGTTTATACATTTTAAAAACACTTGGGTTATAAGTGAAGCTATCTACACTGTATGACACATCTGCGATGCGTTTCGGCTCTGACACGGCCACCGCAGCTGATCGCGGCGCATCCAGTCAATGCTTGTGTTTATACCCTCCGCTCCACAGCTCATTGAAGGGTCCCAGAAGTGACTCTCCGGGCTGCATTGTTAAAGTTAGGCTAATCCCCCACCTCGTCTACACCCACCCCCCAACCATTAGAATTTCTGTAGGCGAGATTTATTTTAATGATATTCTAATGAGCCGCGTTGTGACATCACAGCACCCAGAAAACAAACGTTGTAGTCCAAAGGAGCCGTTCGTTGTAGTTCTTGAAAGGGATTAAAAAAAATTTTTTTTTTTTACAATAATAGTAAAAAGACGTTTTACTTGCTATAAAAGTATGAACTATCAACCAGATGACAGAGGGCATGAAATAGACTGTCTGCAACAGGTTTTTCTGTAATGTTTTGTCCAGGTTTATGATTTAGAGGCCTTAGAAATTTGTGTATCAAAGCACTAACTTAAACGGATAGTGACAGATTATTTAACACTTTAAGAGCATTTCAAGAGCAAAAACCACCTTCAGTGAGTTAATGGCTGCCAGAAGCACGAAAACATCACAAGAAAAAATATGAAAAAACTACACACACACATATATATGTATGTATATATATATATATATATATATATATATATATATATATGTGTATATATATATATATATATATATATATATATATCATGAACAACTTTGCCTCACTCATGTATGATTAACAACTGTGTTGGTTCACTGCTTGATGTCCGATGTAAAATCTGGGTCCTGAAGCAAAACCAGCATCAAATTCCTCCACTAACCTGAAATGAGAAGACGTTAACAACAAGTGTCCAAGTCCAAACATCAACTCTCATCTCAGAAGCACAGATTTATGGTTTTACAGGGTTTAGGAGATTCCATCCAGCTTGCACACCTGAGGCAACATATGATACCAAACACTTTGAAAAGAAGCATGCATATTTCCCCATGCATCCTCTCCACCTCTTGACAGACGGAGCTTGACACGGCACCGGTGCGCCACCACTGATAAGGTCCTACTCTCTCAATCAGCTGCTGGGAGATCGAATTTGAGTTTTAAATTATTACTGACTGCAGCATCTGCCGATGCAAATGTGACGGGCGCAGTGATTATCTTCTGCTTTTGGAGATCTTCAATGGTGTGGGTGGAGAGCGAGGGAGGGGTGCGAACGGACCCCCCCAGACGCTCGCTGGCTGACAAGCGAGGGGATTTGCACACAGCACTGATCTCCAGCTATGGAGGCTTAGTGTCAGAGCTGTGCTTTACAAGGACGGGAGAAAGAGAGGAGCGAGATATCCGCGCTAGAATAGGGAAAGTATCTTCACAGATCGTCTTTGCTGAAATTACTGATTTTCATTATGCTGCTTAATCCGTGGAAGATATTTCTGTCAGTTCGTTAAGTTCATGATGAATCTGTTCTGGTCAGTGGATGATACGCTAATAATGCCGGATGACATCCATGAGGAGATTGTAAATAAGTTTCCGCTAACATATGTTAAAATTTGTTGTCTCCAAACAAATCCACTGCATTTCCTCCCATGGAATACAAACTGTGAATTTCTGTTTAATAATTTGGCTGCTTTTCCATATACTCTCAGAAAAAAGGTACAAAGCTGTTACTAGCGTAGTACCCTAGGTTACAGGAGCTGAAAGGTACATCTTTGTAGCTTATTTACCCATACATGGTACATATTAGTTCCTGTATATATTAATAAGATTTAAAAGAGCACCACCCCAGTGAGATTTTTGTACCTTTTTTCTGTGTATAATGAACAAAAATGGAGACAAGTGCTGTCAATAATAATTATAATATTAAAAAAAAAAAAAATAATAATAATAAAATAAAATAAAATAAAATAAAATAAAATAAAATAAAGAAATCTAGAAGTATTATCTCCCCCAGTATTTAGTATATACTACTTTTGGTGCTTTTTTGTCTTATTGAGCTAACAAGGATAATTCACCCCAAAATTAAATCTTTTGTCATCTTTTACTCACCTTTAAGCTGTTCCAAACCTGTATGAATCTTTCTTCTGTTGAACACAAATGACTGTATTTTGAAGAATGTGTGTAACCAAACAGATGACGGCTCCCATTGACTTCCATAATCCATATATATATTAATCCTAATATATTATGTATATTATTGAAGTCAGTGGGGACCATCAAGCATTGGGTTACTATCATTATTTAAAATTTAAAAACCTTCTTTTATGTTCCACGGAAGAAAGAAACTCACACAGGTTTTGAAAACTTAAAGGTGAGTAAATGATAGCAGACTTTTACATTTTTGGGCGAACTATCATTTTAATGATTCACTTTCATTTTATGGAAAATAGCCGTATAACTTTTTTTCTCATTTTCTATTTGTTCCACAGAAGAAAGAAAATCATACGGGTTTGGAATCGCATGAGGATGAGTAAATGATAACAGAATTTTAATTTTTGGTTGACCTATTCTTTTAATTTGGTTACTCCGCACTGCGAAAACACAAGCTCATTAAATCGTACATTAGATATTCACTTACATTTCTCTTTACACTTTGGACAACAAAGGAAGCCAGGGGAAATCAAATAAAAACAAACAACTGCATGAAAATGAGGGATGGTGTTTATAGACAAGTACCCAGAGTGATTTGATTCTGGGGGAAAATTCTCTCCCACCAGCCGAGCAGAAAATGTAAGAATGCATAGATTATGGATCCATAAACTGCTCTTCTTTACTGAATCATGCATCAAACAAATGTTGTGTGAGGACTGGAGGCTTACTAATATGCATCTGTATATCTTGCCTGATATATTACTTCATCAGAACTGAATCCAAATTGTCATAATATTGTGTGTGTGTGTGTGTGTGTGTGTGTGTGTGTATGTATATGTATATATATATATATATATATATATATATACAGTATATACGTTCACACACACACATATGCTTGGGCACACAAGGGAGAACCTCTAAACAGTAATTAGAGAGAAAAGACCTCATGAAAGCAGAAATAAAGATGGCCCAGGGTAAATTTCCTGTCTCTGATAGAGCCATGGACGGATATTATCGACGCACCATAAGTAAAGCATTTTCCTCCTGAAAGCAATTGCTTTCAAATACCACTGCAGGAAATGCATCAGCTGCTTATCAAAAAGCGACTTTACATTTATATCCACCATACATAAACTCATCTTAAATAAAATGGAATCCATTATTATTCTTTCAACAACAGCAGTATAAATCTAGAACGTCATGTATTTTGAGTTATCACAATTGACAATTGTTTAATAAAATAAACTATAGGCCTACTATTCAATAAAAAGTATTGTTACTTTGCAAAATATGTTACGTGATGCACATATGTAATGTTTTCATTAGATATTTTTAACATTTTAGGAAACAAAATTCCTTATTAATCTGTTTTCAGCTGAAGGAATAGTTCACCCAAAAATGTTTCAGATTTACTCAGATATAAGTTTGCTTCTTCACTGGAACAGATTAGGAGAAATTAAACATTACATCACTTGCTCACCAGTAGATCCTCTGCAGTGAATGGGTGCCATCAGAATGAGAGTCAAAACAGCTGACAAAAACATCACACTAATCCACACCATGCCAGTCTATCAGTTAACATTTTGTGAAGTAAAAAACTGTGTTTGTAATAAGTACATTTATCTATCCGCTATCCATAATATTGCTTTCTTCAGTGACAAAATTGGTCTGGTCTGAATCAGGAGAGAAATATGCACAGATTAAGCACAGTTTACAAGACAAACAGTCCAAAACTTTGATGTGATTTGTCAGTGACTGACTTTTCTCTGCAGTGAGTTATTATGGATTATGGACTCATATTTTGGCCAGAAGTGATGGTTCAAATGCCTTCATGATGGTCTTTTTTCTTACAAACATGTAGTTTTTCCACTTCACAAATTTCTCTAAATCTGTTCAGATGAAGAAACAAACTCATTTACATCTCAGATGGCCTAAGTACATTTTAATTTTTAGATGAACCATTCCTTTAAAGGCAGTTCTTTGTTTCACAGTTACATCCACTTATAATGCTAACGTTGCTCAAGATTTCTTATACCAAAAAGAATAAAAATTAGTTTAACATTTCCATCTTTCTGACCTTTAGAATTAAGTGTGTTTCTGAAGCGCTTTCCGATTTCTATATGTCATGATTTGCCAACCTGTTTTTCATTATGTACTTTTTAAATTAATCATTACACAGTTAAATCATTCCAAAAACACTGCCTTGTCTTATTCGCCTGTTTGTTTAACCTTCTATCCCTCTGCTGCTTCTTTCCTGGTGGGAAAGGTATGTGCGTTTCTCCTTTAAAGTCTTCAGACTTCCATTAAATACTGGAATTAAGTTAAAGGCAAAAGAACATAATTAATTAGTCTCTAAAGACTATAAACAAAGAAATTCAAGCTAATAACGAAGCCTTTATTGGCCACTTCTCGCCAGAACCAGGACAAAGGACTAATTAGAGTACAGTGCATGCAGTTCTGCAGAGGCACTGTCCTCACCAGTGTGTTTTCCCTTCCGCTGTCAGCCTGCTCAACTCCGAACTTATCGGTTAACCCTTCGACCTCCCACAGAAGGTGTATTTCCTCCTATTTTGCACATATTTCTTATTATTTTTTAATGACTCTTCTCTATTTTTACAACGTCTCATTTGCACTGTAAGGTTGCCTTTTCATTGCTCAGGAGACTGAATGGAGTTCTCACATTTACTTTATTTAAATATCAACTTGTGTTAGTTGTTTTTCATGAAATTAATATTTGAATGTAGCCTTTTGCTGTTTTTAAACTTACAACCTTCTCTATTTATACACCATGTCATTTGCACTCTAATGGTCACTTGTCACTTACAGCTCATTATCACTTGTCCGCTGTGCCATGTCTATTTAAATTCCATGTCATTTTTTACTGGAGCTGGTCACTTGCTATTAATGGTGTAACAGTTCAGATTTTTCATGGTTCAGTTTGTTTCACTGTTCAGTTGTCTTGCTTTCCATTCCATGTTTATACAATTAATACCAATAACAGATATTTAAATTAATCAGCCAAATCTAATTTGATTGATGCATATTCAAGAAGGGCCTTACCACACTTTTATTAGCATGCCCTACTACAAAACCCAACATTACAATTCACAAAGGTCAGGATTTTATGGTATATACACACTATCTAGAATTTGAGGTTTCTAAGAAGTCTCTGAGACTGAGCCTGAATTTGTTTGATGAAAATGCAGTAAAACAGTAATATTGCAAAATATTATTATAATCTGAAATAACTAGTATCCATTGTAATATATTTCACAGTTTATTCCTGTGATTCAAAGCTGAATTTTCAGCATCATTACTCCAGTCTTTAGTGTCACATGATTTTTCAGAAATCAATAAATAATATCAGCAAATAATATGCTGATTTGCTGCTCAAGAAACAGGAACCTTTTTTTTTTTTTTTTTTTTTTTTGATGAATAGAAAATTTAAGGGAACAGCATTTATATGAAATACAAATATTTTGTAATATTATTAAATTGTTCAAAAGTTAAAGACAAACACAAAAGTAAAGATACTTTTGTGTTTGTATTTATCTTTTGAACAATTTAAAGATTCCTGAACAAAAGCATTACAAAAAAAAATAAAATAAATAATAATAATAATTAATAATAATTAATTAATTGTCTTTATTTACTATACATTTCATCTGGTGAGCTGTTAACTCACTGAGTCATAAGAATCATATCAGTGAATGAATCATTCTTTTAGATGAATATAAAAGATAAGCTTATTGGAATTCTACAAAATATCACATTGTTTGCTTCATAGTAGGTCATGGGGGTAATTAAAATTATTTTAATATTTTTACTTTATTATTTGATCGATAATAGATTAGACTGCAGTACACTGTATTTAATGAACCATGGAAGGGAGTAATTTCAGCCTTATTTTTTATTTTTTTATTTATTTTTTAAGTTAAATAAGGTCAATTTGCAGTTAGATGCTAACTGCATTTCATTGGTTCTGTACTTGTACTAGGCACAATCACAATAAAGTGGAAAGTAATCTTGTTTTTTCCCCAAACTGTAGCTAACAAAACTACTTGAATTTAATGAGATCTCCATTTTGTGAGGAATTGAAAGAGAAAGGGAGATCCATTACTGACTGTCTTCAAAAGCTCATCTACTTCCTCCCATCACTTCAAAGTCAGGTTGTCTTGGTGGTGCGTCCATTTCAGTGGCTCCTGATGTTTTCTTTTCACAAAACAGATCAAAGCCGGCCCAAGTTTAAGAATTGTCATTTCTTCAAGACTGCCACAGTCTAGAAGGTTTGGAAAAGGCAATGAGAGAGACACAGATGCGAAGAGGAGAAGAAAGAAAAAGGGCTGAGCATCGATTGTCAGGTCTTGTTTCCTGTTCCTCACATCCAAAACGTGAGAAATCGTGAGAGCATGCTCCCCTAGAGCCATTCTTGCAAGATGCCTTTAACCGCATCTGTCTCCCACATGTCTCACAAGCAAAGCTGGGTCTTTTTTTATTTGGATATATATTCATCACCCCATCAAAGTGAGACAAAAGAATCTATTTCTACCCTGAGCCGCTTTCACAGCTTGCTTTTTAAACTTCAGGGTTGTCAGAGACAAAGAGAGCGAGAGTGAGAGAGAGCGGCTGTGATTTCAAGTAAAGACACGGCACTAGAACTTTCCCGGTCCCCACTGGCCTGCATACAGGAAAAGAGATTTTTAAAGAAGCCGAGTAAAAAGGAAAGTTCAGGGCGACTCACAAAGTGAGCAGAAGGAGACGGAGATGCGGAGAGTAAGCGAGGGACCTGGTGTTTTGAAATTTTGGACACACAGTAATCATTAATGAACAAGGTTAACAGCAGCAGACGTCTGTGTTACAAGGGAGTTGAGGCGTTTAATTTAAGCCAACAGGTTCCATCTGACACCTGAGAGTCCAAGGACGTTCACATTTCCGTGCCAAAACATGTCAGGGATGCAAAGGAGTAAGCGAAAACTCAAAGACGCTCTACTGAGGAGAGTCCCAGATCACCAATTCCAGTGCTAACCAAAGAAACAACCTCTGAAGAACTAAGGCAGGCATGTACTAGCCAGAGAAGGGCAGACGAGTCTGGACTTCAGCCACTGGACATCTGGCAGTGATGTCTGGGTACAGTTTAAATCTGTAGTGCATTGGATGGTGCGGCGGTAGAACATTTCTAAATCCCTCCTTGGTTCGAGCACTAAACAACTTTAAAAATAACTTAACAGCTTAAGTCCACAGGATAAAATAAGAAATTATGCATATAGTACAGTGCAAAGGGAAAACACAGTAACTACACCAACACATTCTCACTCCTAACTCGTCACATACTGACGCTTGGTCAGGACCCCTTTGACGTCATTTCATGACGCTCAGGGTACCCCTTTAGTGTAATTTTCCGATGTGCAGGATCCTCCAGTAGTTTACATAAGAAACCATTGGCCTCAATGTGCTGACGGGAAAGGCACTGGGAATGTTATTGCTATTATTGCATTTCATTTATATTACGCTATTTACACATTTAACCCAACCCCTGCCCCTAAACCTAACCATTTGTCAACAAAACACAAGATATAACAGGCAGATACAACTATATTCATAATATATTCCAAAAGTATTAATATTCCGAGGGTTCCGAAGCAAAACGATTGATTTGTGAGAAGAATAGCCATTTCCATCCGCCATCCTGTGCTGCACTGCTGCAGTCTGTCTGTGCGCAAATTCAAAAAATGCCGCCAGTGGCATGGTTGTGAAATGCAAAGTATACATTTATATAAAATAATTTCTATTTTTACAAATGCATGCAAACTATTAAATTAAGACAAACAACTGAAAACAATGGAGGACCCTGAGCGTCAAAAAGTGACGCCAAGGGATCCTGACCAATCGTCAATATGTGATGAGTTGGGAGTGAGAACGTGTTGACTACACAGTTTGTCAAAGCAAAAACGGGCTATGCAAAAAAGTTATCATCAAGTCATATATAGTGTATTTTTCTAAACAATTACTATATCATATATATATATATATATACATACATATATATACACTATTCTTTAAAAGTTTTTACATTTTAATCTTTTTTCATGTATTTTATTTCTGTGATGGTAAAGCTGCATTTTCAGCATCATTACTCCAGTCTTTAGTGTTACATGATCCTTCAGACATCTTTCTAATGTGCTAATTTGCCGCTATATAAACGTCTCTTATTACTACTGTATCATTGTTGAAAAGAATTGTCTTAATATTTTTGCAAAAACCGTAATACTTTTTCAAGACTCTGTGATGGACAGAACATTCAAAAGCATTTATCTAAGAATAGGCATCTTTCTTTCTGAAAAACAAAAACAAAAAACAAAACAAAAACAAAAAAACAAACAAACAAAACAAAACAAAACAAAAAAAAAAAAAAAAAAAAAAAAAATGTTGTGAAGAACCTATAATCACCTCAAGAATTTCTATAAAAAACAAATATAGTAAAAAACGGCTCTTAATATAAAAAGGGTTCTTTGCTGAACCTAAGTGCTGACAAGAACCATCAAAGAACCTTTATTTTTAAGAGTGCACTCATGTCATTCTTTGTGACCCTCTAGGCAGATTGTTTGACAAATAGCTTTATTCAACCAGGCAAAGAAATGCATTTAATATTTTAGAGGAAATGCATTTCATTTGTCTTCATAAAGTGAAAGAAATGTCAAATATCTCCTTTTTAACAACTATAATTTTCAGAGTTCCTCCCATGAAGAATCTGTGCTCTAAAATCTGTTTGAAAGATCACTCTCTCGGGTTGGAAAAAAAAAAAAGGTTAGTCTCAAATACCTTTTCTCCTCTCTATACAGAGAAATATACAGTATACAGCTGGTTCTCCAACCAGTTTAATATCAGGACTGACCTGCAGTAGGCACATACCTGTAATGAGCTTCAGATATTCACATTTTTGCTGCATTGAGACGCAGTTTGTCGTCACTCAGGGCCTAATGGGCACATTTGTTTAGATTTGCCAAACATATTTATTTCTCTTGCATGCAGAGAGTCTCTGAGGAAAGTCCGCCCAGACTGTACATACACCCTACAGGCGTGGAAATTAAACACTGACCTTGAGATGGAAATTCAAAAGCAAGGTGAGTAGATAACAGATGAGTGTGTAGGGAAAGAGAGATAAGAAGGATCATGTAACATTACTAAGACACCTACATCTCAAACATTTTTTTTTTTTTTTTTTCCAGCCAACTTTGTGCTTGACATTTGAGGGTGCACAGGCAAAAAAGTGATGGGCACCTTTGTATTTTATAACTTTGCATGCACAGTGCACTCAGCACTATTAGACAGGACGCATCTGAAGAAAGACTGCACAGTTGAGTCAGTGTCATAAAGGCGAAGGCTCCAAAGCAGAAATCTGAATGAGTGGATGCACGCTGCCATCTTATATATCCGTATGTACAGGGGAGTGGCTTGCCGTGCAAATTCCACTCGCCAGTTTTCATTGGCCTTTTCTCTTTAGCTCAGAGGTGATTGAGCTCCCAAGTACGATCCCAAATACGTCACTCTACGTAACTAATTTGCTGTTTCATGCTGGTCTTCCAGCCCGGTCAGACTGGTCTTTGGTGCTGGTTTTATAGGGGTTTTGGGAACATTTATGTTTTTTTTTTTTTGGCTGTTGAAGCAGCTAAACCAGTGACAGGCACCTTTGAATTTTATAACTTTGCATGCATAGTGCACTCAGCACTATTTGACAGAATGCATCTGAAGAAAGACTGCACAGTTGAGCCTGCACTTTTGAACCACAGCAGAATTACTAAAAATAATGTTAAAAGCACATTTGTTTTGACCTGTACTGTGAAATCACCTGCTGCCGCTGTTCTTGTATTTATCTAACACCATTTTTACACTGAATAAAACAAGCTGAAAAATCCATCTTTAAACTGATATTTTTTATACAGTGTAAAATGAAATCCATTAATGTGTTTAAATGTTATTAGAGGTCATACAATGTTTTCAGTGTAAAATCTTGCTGAAAAATAACATCTTGCAGGCAAAAGGCATTTGCTGTTTAATGCTGGTCTTCCAGCCTGGTCAGATTGGTCTGTTATGCTGATTTTATAGGGGTTTTGAGAACTTTTTATTGGCTGTTGAAGCGGCTAAACCAGCTTTGTCATGTTGGAAGACAAGTCAGACCATCTTAAACCAGGTAAGACAATTAAACAGGGTTATGCTGGTTTAAGCATTTTTTCCCCCCAGAAGGAAAGTTATCATCTGGAACAGACTCCAAAATAACATTATTATAAACACAAAGTTAGTCTAAATGCAGGTTGTTTTTTGTCCAGTGACTTGTGAATATGATATATTATATGATGTATTATTACAAGTTCCCCTTCAGTCGTTTCACTACGACGTTACATATGGGAACTCGCTTGAGAGTCCAATCATCTCCAAGCCTTATTCAAAAGGCCAATGAACATTCATGAACATTGGCGAGTGGTATTTGCATGCCGAGCCACTCCCCCCGTATATACGGGTATATAAGAAGGCGGCGTGCAACCACTCATTCAGACTTTTGCTTTTGGAGCCTCGTCTTCTGAGCTATTTAAAAAAAGAAAAAAAAGAAAAAGAGTTCCTGAGTTCACACTCTCTCTGCTGGCGTGCTGCCGAGCTACTAAAAGAGCTTCATCTAAAAGAGCGTTCGGCAGCCGCCAGCCTAATCCTGCGGGCTGCCGTTTTCACGGCATCAACGCCTCCCGCACTCCAGCGAGCGCCCCGTCTGAGTGCACGGTTGTGCCGCGGTTTCTCCCTGGGCGGACCGGGATTTCAAAAGAGTGAATTTCTCGCGGCTGTCGAGGACATCTTCCCGGTATGTCTCTCCGGCCGTGCGCTTCTGGGTGCGGTAGTTTCCTCGTCTCTTTGGACAGACATGATCGTTGTCTCACGTGCCTCGGCCGAGAGCACGCTGAGGCAGCGTTCACGGATGGTACGTGCGTTCATTGCGAATGTATGTCCATGGCTGCGTTAAAGTCCCGCCGCTCATTCATGAGTAGGCACCCCTTGTTGTCACCCGCTGTAAATCGTTGAGCCGTCAAGGTTTTTCGGCTGCCGCGGCGAGGCACTTGGGGGACATTCAGGTGACTATGCAGAATGTTCCGTCGGCCCCCAAAGCCCCGCGGACTTCTGCGTCACTGCGCAGTCCCGTTGAGCTGCCAAAGCAGTATACCTCCCCGTACAGCGGGCTGGGTATCTCCTTTTGCGCTCCCCAGGAGATCGAGATGTCTGCTGCAGCATCAGAGGGAGAGTCTGACGATGAGGCTGACAACTCGGCGGGTCGGTACCCCTCTGCGGTTGCCGCCCCGTCTGAGACAGATGCTGAACTGTCGGCTATGCTCCTCCGAGCCGCCAAGGCGATCGGTCTGGACGTGCCCAAAACACCTCCGGCCGATCCCTCTAGGCTGGATGATTGGTTTCTGGGGAGGGCTCCCGCGGCACCGCCGCGCTCTCCCCCAGTGCCTTTCTTCCTGGAGGTGCATGAGCTCCTCTCCCCTCGCCTCTCTCGACAGCGGTGCAGCCTGGGGTTATGAGGCGGTCCCTCAGGTCGAGCGCGCTGTCGCGGTGCATCTATGCCCGCCCGGCGCTGCCACCTGGCGGGATCGGCCCCATCTCCCCTCCAGGGCGTGTGAGTTCTCGTCCGCTCTCGCGGGCCGGACTTACCACGCCGCTGGACAGGCTGCCACCGCCTTACACGCTATGGCCACCTTACAGGTGTACCAGGCCAAGGTGTTGAAACACCTGCACGAGAGGGGTTCTGACCAGGGTGCAATGGAGGAACTCCGCGCCGCCACCGACTTCGCCCTCCGGGCTACGAAGGTGACGGCGCGTTCCCTTGGTCAGGTGATGTCCACCATAGTGGTCCAGGAGCGACATCTATGGCTGACCCTGGCCCAGATGGCAGATGTCGACAAATCACGGTTTCTCGACGCTCCTATCTCCCAGGGCGGCCTATTCGGTGACACCGTCGAGGACTTCGCCCAGCAGTTCTCGGCGGTTCAAAAGCAGACGGAGGCGATTAAACACATCCTGCCCCGCCGCGACATTCCAACCATGTCCGCAGGGCCCCAACCTCCGCCTGCTCGTCGCCGAGGGCGCCCCCCGCGGCTTCCAAACAACCAGCTCCGTCCCCTGCTAAGGTACATGACACCAGATTGGCAGCCCGACGTCGAGCTGGCCGTGGGAGAGCGGCGCCGCCCGCGTCTCAGGGACCCGTCATCCGCAAAAGATCTGCGAAGCGTCCCTGACGCGGGCAACCGGGAGGTGGAGAGAATCGCTCTTTGGGGGATGACAACATCAACGTCCCCACTCCCGGTGGAGGGCCGGGAGCTGTCACAGGAAGAGTCAATTCTCTCACCTCCGGGGTTCAGGCCCCGAGTTCCCTCTTTGAGCAGCGCCCCAGAAGTGTCTCCTCGGATTCGGACTCGGAGCCTGATGTCGCCAGCGCGGGAACCAGGGAAGAAGGTAAGCGCTGCCCAGTGCAGTCTGACTTTTCTCCAGGACGTTCTTCCTTCTGGGATCAGTCCCCTTCCCCTTCCCCCCCAGGCTGCCCCACTGCGGTCACGTCGGTCAACGTCCCTTTGATACCCCTGGCGACCAGGCTGGGAGCCTGGCTTCAGCTTCCCAGCCCCTCGCGGTGGTTGATTCGGACGGTACGTCTCGGCTATGCGATTCAGTTCGCCAGGCGTCCGCCCAGGTACAGAGGCGTCCTTTCCACTTCTGTCCATTCGGACACACATGCCGCTGTGCTTCGTGCGGAGGTTGCAGTCCTACTGGCGAAGGACGCAATCGAGCCTGTCCCTCCAGCCGAGATGAAGTCAGGGTTTTACAGTCCTTACTTCATCGTGCCCAAAAAGAGCGGTGGGTTAAGACCCATCCTGGATCTTCGAGCCCTGAATCGGTCCCTTCTCAGGCTGCCGTTCAAGATGCTCACGACGAAGCATGCTAACATGCATTCGTCCCCAGGATTGGTTCGCAGCCATCGACCTGAAGGACGCGTACTTTCACGTCTCGATCCTGCCTCGACACAGACCCTTCCTACGGTTTGCTTTCGAGGGTCGAGCGTATCAGTACAAAGTGCTTCCATTTGGCCTCTCCCTCTCTCCCCGCGTCTTTACGAAAGTCGCGGAGGCTGCCCTGTCCCCTCTTTGGCAGACGGGCATTCGCATCCTCAACTATCTCGACGACTGGCTTCTCATAGCTCACTCGCGAGATCTGTTGTGCGAACAGAGGGACTTGGTGCTCCGGCACCTCAGCCATCTGGGCCTTCAGGTCAACCGAGAGAAGAGCAAACTCTCCCCAGTGCAGAGGATCTCTTTTCTCGGTGTGGAGCTGGACTCGGTCAGTATGACAGCCCGCCTCACCAACGAGCGCACGCAGTCAGTGCTGAAGTGTCTGGAGTCATTCAGACACAAAACAGCGGTCCCTCTCAAAACATTTCAGAGGCTCCTGGGGCATATGGCAGCCGCAGCCGCAGTGACGCCGCTCGGCCTGCTTCATATGAGACCGCTTCAGCGCTGGTTACACGATCGAGTCCCGAGATGGGCATGGCACCGTGGCACACTCCGGATTGGCGTTTCCCCGCAGTGTCGCCGCCTGTTCAGCCCGTGGTCAGACCCGGCCTTCCTTCAGGCCGGAGTCCCCCTGGGACAAGTCTCCAGGCATCTTGTGGTATACACGGATGCCTCTTCCACGGGTTGGGGTGCTGTATGCAACGGGCAAGCAGCATCGGGCTCCTGGACAGGACCTCGACTGCAATGGCATATCAATTGCCTAGAGTTGTTGGCTGTGCTTCTGGCCCTTTGTCGCTTCCGACCGACGTTGCGTCACAAGCACGTGCTTGTTCGTACCGACAGCACAGCGACTGTAGCCTACATCAACCGTCAGGGTGGTCTACGCTCCCGTCGCATGTCACAACTCGCCCGCCATCTGCTCCTATGGAGTCAAACGTGGCTGAAATCGCTACGTGCCGTTCACATTCCAGGAGAACTCAACCGTGCAGCCGACCAGCTCTCACGGCAGTCCACCCATCCTGGAGAATGGCGACTCCACCCCGAGACAGTCCAGCTAATTTGGAGCCATTTCGGGGAGGCCCAGATAGATCTGTTTGCTTCCCCCGAATCCTCCCACTGCCAGCGGTTCTACTCCCTCAACGAGGCTCCCAACAGCCTCGGCAGGGACGCACTGGCACACAGCTGGCCTCCGGGGCCCAAGTACGCCTTTCCCCCAGTGAGCCTCCTTGCACAGACACTGTGCAAGATCAGGGAGGACGAGGAGCAGGTTCTGCTGGTTGCGCCATACTGGCCCACCCGGACCTGGTTTCCAGAACTCATTTCCCTCGCGGCAGCCCCTCCCTGGAAAATCCCCTTGAGGAGAGACCTTCTTTCTCAGGGGATGGGCACAATTTGGCACCCGCGCCCGATCTGTGGAACCTGCACGTCTGGTTCCTGGACGGGACGCGTCAGACCTCTCCGGCCTTCCACAGGCCGTGATAGAAACTATCACTCAGTCCAGAGCCCCCTCTACAAGGCAGGCTTATGCGCTGAGATGGGGTCTGTTCGTCGACTGGTGTTCCTGGTGGACCCACAGAGATGTACGATTGCAGTAGTGCTTTCCTTCCTGCAAGAAAAGTTGGAGCGCAGGCTGTCCCCTTCAACTCTCAAAGTGTACGTTGCTGCCATTGCAGCGTACCACGATGCAGTGGATGGAACATCCCTAGGTAAGCACCAACTCATCGTGAGGTTCCTGAGGGGTGCGAGAAGGGTTAATCCCCCAGGCCGCACCCCATACCCTCTTGGGACCTCTCCGTCGCCCTCCAGGGCCTGGGGAGGCCCCATTTGAGCCACTTGCGTCAGTTGAGCTAAAATATCTGTCACTTAAGACAGCGCTCCTGACCGCACTGGCCTCCATCAAGAGGGTAGGGGACCTACAAGCTTTCTCTGTCGACGAAGCGTGCCTAGAATTCGGGCCCGGCGATTCTCACGTCATCCTGAGACCCCGGCCTGGTTATGTGCCCAAGGTTCCCACCACGCCTTTCCGCGATCAGGTGGTGAACCTGCAAGCTCTGCCCCTGGAGGAGGCAGACCCAGCCTCTGCGCTGCTGTGTCCAGTTCGCGCTCTGCGTATATACGTGGACCGTACTCGGCACTTCAGACGCACCGAGCAGCTCTTCGTCTGCTTTGGAGGTCAGCAGAAAGGGAATGCTGTCTCCAAACAGAGGTTGGCCCATTGGGTGGTAGATGCCATCTCCCTGTCGTACCAAAACCAGGGAGAGCCATGCCCCTTAGGTGTTCGTGCCCACTCCACACGGAGTGTTGCCTCATCCTATGCGTTGGCTCATGGCGCCTCTCTAGCAGATATCTGTAGAGCTGCGGGTTGGGCGACACCTAATACCTTCGCCAGGTTCTACAACCTTCGCGTAGAGGCCGTATCCTCCCGTGTCTTAACATAGACATCACAGGCGAGCGGGAGTCCGGCTGGTGTCGGCTTGCTGCGCCATTCCTAATGGATCCGTGCGCTATTTCCCTCAGTTGTTCCCTCCGGCGAACCTGGGTCCTCCATGCCCCGCAGTCAGGCCTAGTGCGGAGTAGTGCTTGTCTGTGCTCCGGTTGGGTCTCCTTCGCCCAGCAGGTTGTGGCAACATGTTTCAGTATTTTTCCACGGTCAGCCAGAAGGCCGATGTTTCCCTCATATATCCCTAAAATCTATGGATATATTGAATTTCTTGTGTTCCACATGTAGAGATTTCATGTGCTCCGCCCCCAACTCCTGCTTCAGTACAACTGGCATCCCTGTGGGGCCCCCTATTGGCCCCCAGGGCGTTGGGAAGGTTACGCTCATATCCGTCTGCTGACACGTCCGCCTGTCGGCACGCGGTGTGTTGCGTAACGCGACGTCTGGTTCGTGGCCTGTTCCATGGGTCTGTTCCCATATGTAACGTCGTAGTGAAACGACTGAAGGGGAACGTCTAGGTTACGTACGTAACCCTCGTTCCCTGAAGGAGGGAACGGAGACGTTACATCCCCTGCCACGACCTGACGTCGCGCTGACGCCGGGCTGCAGCTCGGCTCCTCAGCAAAAGCCTGAATGAGTGGTTGCACGCCGCCTTCTTATATACCCGTATATACGGGGAGTGGCTC
This sequence comes from Labeo rohita, assembly GCF_022985175.1. Classification (NCBI taxonomy): domain Eukaryota; kingdom Metazoa; phylum Chordata; class Actinopteri; order Cypriniformes; family Cyprinidae; genus Labeo; species Labeo rohita. The sequence continues at coordinate 4,926,251 of NC_066874.1, read as the reverse complement.
GGCATGCAAATACCACTCGCCAATGTTCATGAATGTTCATTGGCCTTTTGAATAAGGCTTGAGATGATTGGACTCTCAAGCGAGTTCCCATATGTAACGTCTCCGTTCCCTCCTTCAGGGAACGAGGGTTACCCGTCCTTTTTTGCAGGGGTGCACAGGCACAAAAAGACGGGAATTTTGTAACTTTGCATGCACAGTGCACACCTTGCAGGCAAAACTAATTTGCTGTTTAATGCTGGTCTTCCAGCCTGGTCAGACTGGTTTGTTATGCTGATTTTATAGGGGTTTTGAGAACTTTTTATTGGCTGTTGAAGCGGCTAAACCAGCTTTGTCATGTTGGATGACAAGTCAGACCATCTTAAACCAGGTAAGACCATTAAACAGGGTTAGGCTGGTTTAAGTATTTTTTCCCCCCCAGAAGGAAAGTTATCATCTGGAACAGACTCCAAAATAACATTATTGTAAACACAAAGTCAGTCTAAATGCAGGTTGTCAGGTTGTCAGGTTGTTTTTGTCCAGTGACTTGTGAATATGTTAATACTAAACCTGGGTAGGTATTTGATAGTTGAATCAAAAATTAAAATTCATTATTAAAAGTCATTATTTACTTACCCTTATGTAATTTCAAACCCATGTGCATCTTTCTTTAATTAAACAAAATAAAATAAAATAAAAATGCAGAAAGAAATTCTGCAACGAGAAATGAAGAGTGAGGGTGAGTAAATATGACAGATTTTGTGGGACTGTGGAGGGCTGCACATAAACATACGGTATATATTGTGACCTTTGAGAACTTTGCACATTGTGATGGATTATTCTGATGTATTTGGCACATCCACCAAAATGTTGAGTCTTGAAGAAGAACTTTAAACTGAAGTTGAACAGTTATGGACCAAAGTTAACTTTTAGGGTTAACTTTGACCTCCTGCTTTCTGCCTCTGTGAAGAAATTCAGGGCGTAGCTCGAAAGCTGAATAATGCATTTGAGCGCTCATAAGGCGCAGTCCATTAGCGCTTGTAATTGAACAACACATTCTCCAATTATACATTTTCAATGACTAAGCGGAATACGGCGGGACTTCAGCAGGATGTGATTGATCCATGGCAGACACCTTTAAAATGCTAATCTCCTAACTTTGATGTTGAGAGTTGCCAGGTAAACCTTAGCACAGATGTCATAAATTAGATTCAGGGATCCTTTGAAGGTTCCCCAAACATCTTTTTTATTCCAAGCCAAAGCAGGTTTAAAGTAAGTCTCCCTCTTTCATGTCCAGACCTCTTGGCGTAAGTCCCTGGCCTTTACATTTATTATAGATGACAGATAAAAATAATTCATTAATTAATATAAGGTTAAGAAGAAGAGCAAGATTAGCTTCGCTGCATTTACAGACTCATGATCTGAGCCACTGGCTCTCTGACGGGAAGTTTTCAAACATTGGCATTGTTTCATTTAACACTGCCAGAACATCCTGCCGGGACCGAGTTGGGACTTCAAACTGATGAAAGCTCTAGAACACACTGTGAAACGTTCTTTTTCTGCTGCTGTTGTCTGGTCTCCAGAGGTGGGATCATCCAAAAACAGTTGTTTATCTCTGCTAGGCCCCAAGTGAACTCTGAAGTCAACATGAAATCAAATTGGACTCTGTTTACTTTCGTGACGCATGCTCCTGATCTTACTCTAAATGATTAATTGCTTCCAAAGAAATAAAAAGGCTTGTCTTTGTAATCTTTCAGCAAAATGCAATAACACTCTGCTGCTGAAACTGACATTACAAAGCACTGCTTTTCACAATCCAGTCAATTCCCTGAGTATACAATCAAGTCGGACTCTACAAGGTCAGCTTGGGTCAGTTTGCCCCTGTTGGTAGATGCCCTAACCACACCATCTGGCTGCAAAAACTCTTAATCTTAACTGATGGCCATATTATATTGTATTATATTATATTATATTATATTTTATATTATATTATATTATAGGTGGAGTAAGGAGTTTCTGCAATACTAGTGTCATCTAGTGGAACTACAAAAATAAACCACGTTTTTAAATAACACTTGCAAACGGCCCTTTCGTGTGGCACAGCTCCCTCGACTCAAATAACATGTTTTATGAAAAACATGATGTATCCTACCTTTAATGATTTAATAACTAGTATGTTAGTGTGTAAACTATTTTCAAACAAAATATGCCTTATAGACCTGCTTGGGATCAATTAAAATGCCACATTACATAAGCAAATAAACTGAGAACATAGTTTTGTGTAAACTTTGTTGACAAAAATGCTTAGCAAATAAATCATATGAAAATATATTTCTGTGCATGCTATGCAATTATGATTTAAAAGAGAAGTCCACTTCCAAAACAAAGATTCACATATAATATACTCCCATAATGCCACCATATAATGGACTGATATGGTGCCCCGATTTTGAACTTCTAAAATGCAGTTTAAATCCGGCTTCAAACGATCCCAAATGGTGTTGTAAACAATCCCACCCGAGGAAGAAGGGTCTTATCTAGTGAACCGATCAGTTATTTTCATTAAAATAATACAATGTAAATACTTTTTAATCTCAAACGCTCGTCTTGCCTTTCTCTCCCTGAACTCGAAAAACTCGAAAAACTCCAATCGTATTTTCTCCCTCAACTTCAAAAATCATTTCAAAATCATCCTACATTGTTGCAGAAGTACTGACACAGTCTTTGCACAGTGAACATGCAAAGAAGATCAAACACACTTAACAAAAAAGGTAAAACAACGATATAAGATGATTTTGAGTTTTTCGACATACCCTAACTGTCATTAACCGGAACAAAAACAGTCCAGGCAGAGTAAGACAAGACGGGCATTTGGCATTAAAAAGTATATAAATTGTATTATTTTTTATAAAAATAACCAAACGTAATGCTAGATAAGCCCCTTTTTTCTCGGCAGGGATCGTTTTGATCGTTTGAAGCCGCATTTAAACTGCATTTTAGAAGTTCAAAATCAGGGCACCATAGCAGTCCATTATATGGAGAAAATGCAGAAATGTTTTCCTCAAAAACATAATTTCTTTACGACTGAAGAAAGTAAGACATGAACATCTTGTATGACAAGGGGGTGAGCACATTATATGTGAATCTTTGTTTTGGAAGTGGACTTCTCTCTTAATAACTAGTATATTAGCATGTAAACTATTTTCAAATGAAATATGCCATCTCTATGCATTATAGACCTGCTTAGGATCATTTAAAATGCCACATTATATAAGCAAATGAACTGAGAACATAGTTTTGTGTAGACTTTGTTGACAAAAATGCGGAGTAAATAAATCATACTATATGAAAATATATTTCTGTTCATGCTGTGCAGTTGTGATCTAAATATAGATCACTTGGAGTTGTTCTGTACCTGCAGAAGAGAATCGCAAGTTAAAACTACAAAGAATGAACTTTCACTTGTCAACTCAAAACCTGAAGTGTGAAATGAGTGTTGAATAATCAGTCATGTTCTCATAGCCTCACAAATTAAAAATATGTTCAATGCCTTTAGTTTTGAAAAATTTGAGGTGTTGTACACAGGTAGATTACAAAAGTACAAATCAAGAAGTAAAAAGTTAAAAGAACTTAATTAAACAAAGTGCATGAGGTGCAGTTTTGATGAATTTGCTCAGTAGATCTGTCATAAATTACATTTATTACCTTCATTTGATTTGCCGTTATCAGTCCCTGATAGCAGTAATAATATGGGACTTGGAGATGTGCTATCTCCCATTACCAGACTCTGGCCATGTGAGACAGATGGCCTGCAGTATGCCTCTGTGTTTACCTGTTATAATTGCACAAAACATTTCTGAAAAGATTGGGATGCCACTTGATCACAAATACAAAGGAGTTTTCATTGGATTTCAGTGGTATAAAGTAGGGATTAGAGATAGCTTAGATGTGATTATATAGAGATGCTCAGTGAAAGCGTAAACTAGCAATTTGTGCATATGAAATATGATAATGAAAAAGTATCGAAATGCAATTTACTTGTTTCCACCTCAACCTGAATCAAATCTTTCACTCTGGCTGATATTTCCAAGAGTCAATAGCTATGTTTAGCTATCACATTTCCTTACACCCAAATAATCTGTTCATAATCAAATTGATGGTTCAATCGAACTGAAAAGCTTTAATATAAACACCACGGTTGATCCAGATGAGCTCATTCTGAATGGAATTTCAATCGGATTGGAAGGGGTGGTGTGGACCTGAAATAATAATTTAAAAACAAACAAAAATACACCTGAATTTGACACCCAAAAAAGCATGTCTTAAACCAGTTTGCACCTGTGTTGTTAGTACATTACACTCACCTGATGATAATCAGCTCTGCTTGAACCTCTTGCGAAAAAGTTATTAAATCTGGCACACTGATACAGGACAGTCTCAGTATTAGCCATAACAAATTTGTATCTATCTCAAACTCTCTAGTGCCAGCAACAGGCCAATTTGCATTCATATTTCTGCTAATAACTTTTGAAAAATAAGGTCTAGAAGCAAAATTCCTTTTTCCCTTAGCTCTTGCCAGGTAAATATTTTATTTATTTATTTATTTTTTTGCAATTTAGAATTTTTCAAACTCATCCTAGACAGTTTGCCTGTTTTTTTTACCAAAATTTGCTCAGATCACCTTTAGACAATGCTAGTCAAAAGTTAGCAAAAGCTTTTTTTATATATCAAATCGTTTTCGGAAAGCGCGTTAGTAAATTTGATGAAATTTGAGCAAAAAGGACATAGGCTATATCTTTGCAACGCTTCAGCAGATTCAGACCAAGCTTGGTAGGTGTTATACCAAGCATCACCTGAAGGCACATGAGTAGTTTCGACACAGTGCCACCTACTGGTCAAAAGGTATAAAAAATTAAACACATGACATTCTGCTCCAGGGGTCACCAGACCTGGAGGGCCGGTGTCCCTGCAGAGTTTAGCTCCAACCTAATCAAACACACCTGAACCAGCTAATCAAGGTCTTCTAAGTATACTTGAAACTTCCAGGCAGGTGTGTTGAGGAAAGTTGGAGGTAAACTCTGCAGGATCAAGACTGGTGACCGGTATATATTGTGACCTTTGAGAACTTTGCACATTGTGATGGATTATTCTGATGTATTTGGCACATCCACCAAAATGTTGAGTCTTGAAGAAGAACTTTAAACTGAAGTTGAACAGTTATGGACCAAACTGCCTCTGTGAAGAAATTCAGGGCGTAGCTCGAAAGCTGAATAATGCATTTGAGCGCTCATAAGGCGCAGTCCATTAGCGCTTGTAATTGAACAACACATTCTCCAATTATACATTTTCAATGACTAAGCGGAATACGGCGGGACTTCAGCAGGATGTGATTGATCCATGGCAGACACCTTTAAAATGCTAATCTCCTAACTTTGATGTTGAGAGTTGCCAGGTAAACCTTAGCACAGATGTCATAAATTAGATTCAGGGATCCTTTGAAGGTTCCCCAAACATCTTTTTATTCCAAGCCAAAGCAGGTTTAAAGTAAGTCTCCCTCTTTCATGTCCAGACCTCTTGGCGTAAGTCCCTGGCCTTTACATTTATTATAGATGACAGATAAAAATAATTCATTAATTAATATAAGGTTAAGAAGAAGAGCAAGATTAGCTTCGCTGCATTTACAGACTCATGATCTGAGCCACTGGCTCTCTGACGGGAAGTTTTCAAACATTGGCATTGTTTCATTTAACACTGCCAGAACATCCTGCCGGGACCGAGTTGGGACTTCAAACTGATGAAAGCTCTAGAACACACTGTGAAACGTTCTTTTTCTGCTGCTGTTGTCTGGTCTCCAGAGGTGGGATCATCCAAAAACAGTTGTTTATCTCTGCTAGGCCCCAAGTGAACTCTGAAGTCAACATGAAATCAAATTGGACTCTGTTTACTTTCGTGACGCATGCTCCTGATCTTACTCTAAATGATTAATTGCTTCCAAAGAAATAAAAAGGCTTGTCTTTGTAATCTTTCAGCAAAATGCAATAACACTCTGCTGCTGAAACTGACATTACAAAGCACTGCTTTTCACAATCCAGTCAATTCCCTGAGTATACAATCAAGTCGGACTCTACAAGGTCAGCTTGGGTCAGTTTGCCCCTGTTGGTAGATGCCCTAACCACACCATCTGGCTGCAAAAACTCTTAATCTTAACTGATGGCCATATTATATTGTATTATATTATATTATATTATATTTTATATTATATTATATTATAGGTGGAGTAAGGAGTTTCTGCAATACTAGTGTCATCTAGTGGAACTACAAAAATAAACCACGTTTTTAAATAACACTTGCAAACGGCCCTTTCGTGTGGCACAGCTCCCTCGACTCAAATAACATGTTTTATGAAAAACATGATGTATCCTACCTTTAATGATTTAATAACTAGTATGTTAGTGTGTAAACTATTTTCAAACAAAATATGCCTTATAGACCTGCTTGGGATCAATTAAAATGCCACATTACATAAGCAAATAAACTGAGAACATAGTTTTGTGTAAACTTTGTTGACAAAAATGCTTAGCAAATAAATCATATGAAAATATATTTCTGTGCATGCTATGCAATTATGATTTAAAAGAGAAGTCCACTTCCAAAACAAAGATTCACATATAATATACTCCCATAATGCCACCATATAATGGACTGATATGGTGCCCCGATTTTGAACTTCTAAAATGCAGTTTAAATCCGGCTTCAAACGATCCCAAATGGTGTTGTAAACAATCCCACCCGAGGAAGAAGGGTCTTATCTAGTGAACCGATCAGTTATTTTCATTAAAATAATACAATGTAAATACTTTTTAATCTCAAACGCTCGTCTTGCCTTTCTCTCCCTGAACTCGAAAAACTCGAAAAACTCCAATCGTATTTTCTCCCTCAACTTCAAAAATCATTTCAAAATCATCCTACATTGTTGCAGAAGTACTGACACAGTCTTTGCACAGTGAACATGCAAAGAAGATCAAACACACTTAACAAAAAAGGTAAAACAACGATATAAGATGATTTTGAGTTTTTCGACATACCCTAACTGTCATTAACCGGAACAAAAACAGTCCAGGCAGAGTAAGACAAGACGGGCATTTGGCATTAAAAAGTATATAAATTGTATTATTTTTTATAAAAATAACCAAACGTAATGCTAGATAAGCCCCTTTTTTCTCGGCAGGGATCGTTTTGATCGTTTGAAGCCGCATTTAAACTGCATTTTAGAAGTTCAAAATCAGGGCACCATAGCAGTCCATTATATGGAGAAAAATGCAGAAATGTTTTCCTCAAAAAACATAATTTCTTTACGACTGAAGAAAGTAAGACATGAACATCTTGTATGACAAGGGGGTGAGCACATTATATGTGAATCTTTGTTTTGGAAGTGGACTTCTCTCTTAATAACTAGTATATTAGCATGTAAACTATTTTCAAATGAAATATGCCATCTCTATGCATTATAGACCTGCTTAGGATCATTTAAAATGCCACATTATATAAGCAAATGAACTGAGAACATAGTTTTGTGTAGACTTTGTTGACAAAAATGCGGAGTAAATAAATCATACTATATGAAAATATATTTCTGTTCATGCTGTGCAGTTGTGATCTAAATATAGATCACTTGGAGTTGTTCTGTACCTGCAGAAGAGAATCGCAAGTTAAAACTACAAAGAATGAACTTTCACTTGTCAACTCAAAACCTGAAGTGTGAAATGAGTGTTGAATAATCAGTCATGTTCTCATAGCCTCACAAATTAAAAATATGTTCAATGCCTTTAGTTTTGAAAAATTTGAGGTGTTGTACACAGGTAGATTACAAAAGTACAAATCAAGAAGTAAAAAGTTAAAAGAACTTAATTAAACAAAGTGCATGAGGTGCAGTTTTGATGAATTTGCTCAGTAGATCTGTCATAAATTACATTTATTACCTTCATTTGATTTGCCGTTATCAGTCCCTGATAGCAGTAATAATATGGGACTTGGAGATGTGCTATCTCCCATTACCAGACTCTGGCCATGTGAGACAGATGGCCTGCAGTATGCCTCTGTGTTTACCTGTTATAATTGCACAAAACATTTCTGAAAAGATTGGGATGCCACTTGATCACAAATACAAAGGAGTTTTCATTGGATTTCAGTGGTATAAAGTAGGGATTAGAGATAGCTTAGATGTGATTATATAGAGATGCTCAGTGAAAGCGTAAACTAGCAATTTGTGCATATGAAATATGATAATGAAAAAGTATCGAAATGCAATTTACTTGTTTCCACCTCAACCTGAATCAAATCTTTCACTCTGGCTGATATTTCCAAGAGTCAATAGCTATGTTTAGCTATCACATTTCCTTACACCCAAATAATCTGTTCATAATCAAATTGATGGTTCAATCGAACTGAAAAGCTTTAATATAAACACCACGGTTGATCCAGATGAGCTCATTCTGAATGGAATTTCAATCGGATTGGAAGGGGTGGTGTGGACCTGAAATAATAATTTAAAAACAAACAAAAATACACCTGAATTTGACACCCAAAAAAGCATGTCTTAAACCAGTTTGCACCTGTGTTGTTAGTACATTACACTCACCTGATGATAATCAGCTCTGCTTGAACCTCTTGCGAAAAAAGTTATTAAATCTGGCACACTGATACAGGACAGTCTCAGTATTAGCCATAACAAATTTGTATCTATCTCAAACTCTCTAGTGCCAGCAACAGGCCAATTTGCATTCATATTTCTGCTAATAACTTTTGAAAAATAAGGTCTAGAAGCAAAATTCCTTTTTCCCTTAGCTCTTGCCAGGTAAATATTTTATTTATTTATTTATTTTTTTGCAATTTAGAATTTTTCAAACTCATCCTAGACAGTTTGCCTGTTTTTTTAACCAAAATTTGCTCAGATCACCTTTAGACAATGCTAGTCAAAAGTTAGCAAAAGCTTTTTTTATATATCAAATCGTTTTCGGAAAGCGCGTTAGTAAATTTGATGAAATTTGAGCAAAAAAGGACATAGGCTATATCTTTGCAACGCTTCAGCAGATTCAGACCAAGCTTGGTAGGTGTTATACCAAGCATCACCTGAAGGCACATGAGTAGTTTCGACACAGTGCCACCTACTGGTCAAAAGGTATAAAAAAATTAAACACATGACATTCTGCTCCAGGGGTCACCAGACCTGGAGGGCCGGTGTCCCTGCAGAGTTTAGCTCCAACCCTAATCAAACACACCTGAACCAGCTAATCAAGGTCTTCTAAGTATACTTGAAACTTCCAGGCAGGTGTGTTGAGGAAAGTTGGAGGTAAACTCTGCAGGATCAAGTTTGGTGACCCCTGTTCTACTGTATCTGAATTAACGGCAAAGCCCTCACGTGTTCCTTACCTCGTAATTACAACTTGTAAACTCTGAATGTTTTTAGAATTACGACTTAAACCAGTTACAGATGTACTACATGACCGCCGTCAGGTTGGCGCTACCTAGGCGCTACCTCCGAGTCCGACAACATGGAAAGCTATGAGTAAAATGTCACGTGTTGTCATCTCGGAATTACGGTAATTAAGACATGGCGTGAAGGCAGCATAAGCCTCACCAGGATGGGGTTTGGAGAACCCTGGTCTTAACTGAGGAATTAAAGACAGCTCCTCAGCTTTTCATTTGACCTCTGTTGTTGTTGTGGTTGGCCCCTTAATTGCTGCTTGCAGCTAATTTTGTGCTGTTTTTGATAGATTATGTTGATCATTATGAAATTGCGCTGGCTGTTTTTGCCACATTGTCAGTAGATCAGCCACAGAACTTTCCATTCCTGTCGGCACTTTTATGGGATTGCGCTCTCATGCTAATTTGCCCTGTTGTCGATCCGGCCTTAAGTATATGGCTAGTTAGCATGGTTTAGCTAGCCCCTGCTGGTAGATATCGTAACTACACCATCTGACTGCAAAAATAATCTTTCTCTTCTCCACCATATGTTTTTCTCATTGGATATGCTGTTTCACTCAAAAATATGTCAGATTAGAGAAGTAAAATGATTTGCGAACGTTGTTTCATGTTGACTTTAAGCTAACAATACATTCAAGTGATTCAAAGTCACAAAGTACTTGGTGGCTCATGACTGAATGGCACTGTAAAACTCTTTTTTTCTTTTGCTCTAAACCCCAGGAACAAAGCATCGAGTCTATCCACATAAAGCACAATGTTTAAACATTTCCCACTGGGGCCTGAAACAGTACGGGCACATTTCCCAGGCTTCAATTCACTCCCGTCTTACCGATTTTAAAAGTCATTGAACATTTTTCCAACCTGTCTTCCTATAAGTAAATTCATTCGCACTGTAATATAGTCATGTAATTGCTTACTTTGTTTTCCGCCACCGTCTCGTGTCACGGGCTGATGTATGCAGCGTTGGCCTCCTGCGAGCGTCGACGGCAGTGCGTCCAGTAGGGGGCCCGCATTAAAGTCAGCCCTGTTGCATTTCAATGATAAAGTGAGCTAAACAGTAATACCTCCTCCACTGCCTCTCACAGCCAGACTCTGTCGCATAACTGACAAAGCTATTACGCCTGACAAATGTGGAGGGCAGGTTCACAAACCCCTGTTGCTAACCAAAATAACCCTGTCTACATTTACCATATATTGCTATCTCCGCTTCCTCCCGCTAATTTAAAAATCATCACTTTGGAGACACATCTCCAAAACAGCCTGACAACAGCATAAGGGCTTAAATGTGTTTGCTCTTCAGTGGATTGTTTAATATTGCCATTTGCACGGAAACCTAAGCAACAAAAGGCTGCTTGTCTGCTGGCTATACAGTACGTACGTTACATGACAGCAGACGCAGGGTATCCGTTGCCTCACGTAAGACCCAATTCATGCTTAAAATGACAGCTTGAGAAAAATTAATGAAGTAAAAGATTATCTCTCCAAGGTGATAAAAGCCAGCTCAGCAGCTAGCGCATGTTTGTGTTGCTGAGGCTGCTGGATTTGGCACTCGAGAGACACGCGGTTCTTATCACAGAATACAGCTGACCGTGTCATCACGTGAAGTTTTACATGCTACAGATAAAATGTTCTCTCATGCTGTCAACAGAGAACAAATGTAGAGCTTTTTACATGTGAAGAATGAATACACACTGATGCTGGGATGAATGCCTCCGTGGTCCTATTTGACGCACTATTGATGGCTTAACATGATTCACACAAGTAGATTCAGTTTGTACTTTTAAGGCTGCATCTGCGCTTTCAGAATCATAGGCAGTTATTGTAAAAGACATGTGACTGATCTATCAAATGCTACTGGTACCTTTTCAGGTGTTATTGTTAATACTAACATCTCCTGGAAACCAAGTTTTGCAGGTGTGTGATTATCAACTGAGAGCATAATTTACTACAGTACATTTTACACACCTGTGTCTGCAAACGTTTCCTAAAAAAAATAATTCATTTATCATGCAACTTACTGTGACTCACTGATACGTTATTTATATTTTCAAGTAAATAGCAAGCAAAATTTTTTATTATTGTAAACAGTTGTGCTGTTTAACATGAAATGCACTCTTGATGTGTATAAGAGAGAGCAAGAGAGCGTTCTAACCTTTGAACATGACTCATTTGAAGATGATGTCACTTACTTCTGAATATTATTTGTATAATTTAAAGTGACAGTTCACTGTTATTTTGAGGTAAATAAGTGGAAATACACACAAAATGTATGTATTTTATTTGAATGAAGAAGATTGGATACTGGGAAATCCCAGCATTTGCTATTCCACAAGCCTACTTTATTGGTGGATGAGCCCATCTCATGTCTATATACATTAAGCTTACATTTATCTCATTATATAAATTTAGTATAATAATCCTTTCCTCTCTCGTACAGAGAGCACCACTGGATTCCCTTGCTCACTGAAAGTGTCATTAATTCACTTTCAAATGCTAAACAGCCTTCATTTGTTGTCACTGTCTTCTAAAAGCAAGTCCCATTATGATTGTACATAAAACAGTCATTACTCTCATGTTTGTATCACAGTTTCACCACAAATCTAAGTTTCATGAAAGACAAATATAATGAGAATCGCAGGTCAAGCGTCTGCCTGACAGATACTCTGTGATTAGAAAACAAAGTTAAGCTATTCCAAAATAGTCCAAAATAATCACAAAACTATTAATAAAACTATTATTAGAGTGTCTCTTATGATTACTCATAACACAATGATGAAATCCATCTGTAAAATGAGGAGAATTTAATAGAGGAGGATGCATAAATCAATATGAAACTAAAATCAATATTTATAATTGACCCTGTTTACTTTCTTTATACACACTCCTTTTTGTGTACTTTTTTGTGCTCCTCATTCATCAGTGTATGTTATTCTAAAAGTCAGCAAGACAGGTGTGATTTCTCACAACATCTATCAGGTAAAGACATTTTAAATGCTAAAAACACTGTCAACACCTTTAGTATTGAATGTACTTTTTGTGCATGCAATAAAACACACTACCATTCTCATGTTTTGAGGATGCATATCAAGTTGTTTGCTTGTCCAAATACTGAAGCTGCTATATTTTTTAATACTGCATTCTATTCTCACCTGTGTCCTGTTCTCAACATATTGTGTTTGTGCAGGACAAGCAGTATTTGCAGGTCAGGTAATCATATTTCAGAGCGAATGAAGTGGGCCGAATAGGCAGCAGTTAGAAAATCAATTTCATGTCACTCTCAGTGCCCTATGATTCAGTAAGGTACTGTATGTTATGTGTAATTGTCTCACCATAGCACGCCCGTCACCTTCTGTTGTTCCTCCAGCAGTCACTGAGCAACACGGAAGCTGATCTTTAGAGATCCTGGCATGTGCATGCCGGATCGCAAAGGTGATGAATTGCTTAAATAAGGTGCTTTTGCAGAGTGTTTCTGCAGCGCCATGTCAAAAATACTGTATATATTTTCAAATTGGTCTTTATTTAAAACACTGTTTGGATGTGGTTAGCTTTATAAACAATGTCTGAGTTACAGTTATTAGAACAGAACGTCTGTCATTTTACTGATTCACATAGTACTGGCATCACATTTTTATTAAAGCCCTACATGGGTGCTAATTATTTCTCAGGGAGCATGTCAAGTCATTTTAGTATTTGTATCATTTCAAATGTCTGTTTGTGTTTCAGACAGACTTTCTTTTTCATTACACTAGATTTTTTACATTAATTTAATTCAATTAACATTCAACTGATTCATTCAAAAACACTAATTCATTCAGGAGCAAAAAAAATTATAGTCTTTATGAGTGAGTCATTTGAATCATTCACTCAACCCATTTTTTTGAGTTACAGTTCGTTATTCATTCAAGAACAAACAAGTGATCATATTTATTATTTAAATCATTCAATTAAATCAATTATTTGAATGATTAGTTCAAAAACATTAATTCATTTAGGAGCAAAAAAAAAAAATATATATATATATATATATATATAGTCTTCATGAGTGAGTTATTTGAATCAGTAACTTAAATGATTTGTTCAAAAATACTGATTCAAACAGGAGCAAAACAACTGAATGAGTCATATGAATCATTCACTCAACGCATTCTTTTGAGTTACGGTTCATCCTTATTCATTCAAGAAACACCAAGTGAATGCTTTCATGAGTGATTCATTTAAAGCAATCACTTAACTGATTTGTTTAAAAAAAAAAAAAAAAAAAAAAAAAAAAAAAAAAAAAAAAAAAAAAAGTAAAACAGCTGAATGAGTTGTTTGAATCATGCACTTAACATTTATTTTGAGTTACAATTCATCCTTATTCATTCAGGAACAAACAAGTGAACACCACTGTGAGTGATTCATTTAAATCAGTCATTTAACCAGTTTGTTCAAAATTGCACAGGAACAAACAACTGAAAGAGTCATTTGAGTCATTCACTCAACCAATTCTTTTATAAATGCTAATTCATTCAATAACAAACATGTGACCTCCTGTACGGCTGAGTCATTTGAATCATTCACTAAAAAACAATTCATTCATTAACAAACAATTGACAGTGGTCTTTATAAGTAAGTCTTTTGCATCAGTCACTCAAATAATTTGTTTATTAAACAAATTTTGTTCATTAATTAATACAGGAACAATGTAATGGTGGGAGAGAGACGAGAGGCGAGCGGATCCATACGCAAGCTTTTATTCATAGGACGAGACAGAGACATGGTGAAAACAGCCAGGATCAGAACAATAGCAAACAGGTATGTATGGGACGAGACACAAGAATAGTCCGAGAAGCAGGCGTAGGTCGATCAGTAGCGAACGTAATCCAAAGGGGAGCAAGGAAAAGGGGTATTCCAAACAAACGAGCGAGTACTCCGAAGGCAGGCAGCGAGACAGACGAGACGAAATGGCCAGGCGAGAAAGCTAAACTAATGGAACATGGGAACTAGGAAACACAGGAACTAGGGAACTAGGAAACTCAGGAACTAGGAAACTAAGGGACGACTATGTAAAGGCTGCTAGCACTAGGAGAGTACGCAACGAACACAGTTCTCCACTTTACAACTCCACAATACTCGGTGAGTCACAGGGGAAAAGTCCGGGGCTTAAATAGTGCGCCTAATTGGCCACAGGTGTTGGCGCAATTAGCGCGACGGGTGATGGGAGAAGTAGTCTGGGGTGCAGTGTAACAGTCTGTGTGAAGTGACAGAGCGAGAGCGACATCTGGTGGTGAGCGGACCGAAGGTCACCGACCAGATTCATGACACAAAATAACTGAGTGAGTCATTTGATTTATCCACTCACCCAATACGTTTGAGTTACAATTCATCTTGATTCATTTAGGAATAAACAAGTGAAGGCCTTTATAAGCGATTCATTTAAACCAATCCTTCAACCAATTCGTTCAAAAACACTGATTCATTCAAGAACAAAACAAGTGAGTGAATCATTCACTTAACTGATTCTTTTAATTTTCAGTTCAGTTTAATTAATTTAAGAACAAAGTGACCACTGTTAGGAGTGAGTCATTTGAATCATTCATTCAACTGATTTGTTCAAAACCCTCAACTCATTAAAAAAACTAAACAATACAACTGTGTTTCACTTGGTATTGCAACAGTTCGTCATTGTGCAGCTATTTTCGTTGCATATATACTTCAGAGGTTCTCAATTTCTCAAAGCTAAAAGATGGTATTTTACTTGCTCTTTTACTTTTTTTTTTTTTTTTTTTTTTTTTTTTTTTTTTTTTAGAAAATACACCTGTGAGACATGAAAACTAGACCCAACCAAATAACAACAAACACACTGAAAATTACATTTCATGATCCTTTTATGGCAAAATGTAAAACTGGCCTAATTTAGAATCTAGTACTCATATATACGAAACAATATGTTCAGCTTGAATTTTTTCATTTTGTTGAACAGTGCTTGGTTTTGTAGGTGTCTTGTAGTGTCAGTTCATCCTGCAGCTTAGCTGTATAGCAAGTGTCAACCACATTTCATAGATTTGCACAAGGCAATGACCGCCAGTGTGAGACGGAGAAAGCAAAGAAAAGCTATCCAGGACTCAGCTGGCTGGCTGTCACCTGAGTACACCAGGTGCAAGAAGATTCTGGACCAGTGAGTGCAGGAAATTCCCCTGATGCTTTTCCTTCATTTAGCATATGATCCATCTTGGGTTGTGTAGCTAACATATGTTGACCCAGATGAACGAAGTAACACATATACATTCTACCAGATACACAAAGATATAGTTTTTTTTTTTTTTTTTTTTTTTTTTGGACAGTATAGTGAGAATGACACCAGTGATTCACAAAGTCCTACATACTACCCTCCCCTTGTGTTTGTGTACTATAAAAGTCAATATAACATCAAAATAGATCATATTGACTTAATTAACACATGTTCCTATTTTTGCCGTGTATGATTTACTGTATGTCTTTCCAAATAAAAATTGTAAACTAAAAGGATAGAAAATAGCTAGAAATCTAAAAGTAAGCTATCTATCTGAAATGTTTGTAGCAAGATTTTTTTTTTTCAAAAAGAATACTTTTATTCAACAAGGATGCATTAAATTGATCAGCAACTGTACAGACCATACAGACATTTATAATATTACAAAATAGTGTAATTTTTAAAAACCTTTTATTCATCAAAGAATCCCAACTGTATCCACAAAACTAATAAGCAGCACAACTTTTTTGCTTTTTGAACATTGTATAAGAAATAAATGTTTCTTGAGCAACAAGGCAGCATATTAGAATGATTTCTGAAGCATCATGTGACACCAAAGACTGGAGCAATGATGCTGAAAATTCAGCTTTGCATCACTTAAATTAATGCCATTTTAAAATAAATTCAAATTGAAACCAGCTCTTTTAAATTATAATAATGTTTCACTTTTTATCACATAAATGCAGCCTAAGTAAACATAAGACTATACACATTATATATGCTCTGATATCTCACTCAATATCCCAAACATTCTGTTCTCCTTAGCCTTTTCCACAGAATTGCAGACCACCGGCCATCCATTACCAGAATCTTCTGCACCACTAATAGACAGGGAAGAGTTGCTGATCGAGCTCCGCAGGAGATCAGTTCATCCTGCCAGCAACGCTCCGAGCCCTGTCACTACCGAGATCACCCACGGAAATGAAAGCCATGTCCAAGACAACAGCTGGGCGCGGCCGTGAAAGCAATGACACGGATACACCACCACTCCAGGCGCCAAACCCCTTGCAGATACTACGCACCCTTGCCAACCTGAGCAAAATGCCAACGCCATGATGCATGTGTCCGATGCCATGAGAGAATGACCATGGCACCACATTATTACTATCAGAATGGGTGGGTGGACATCTTGGGAGCGCAAATGAGGTGGGCAAAGACAGGCAAGCTAGCTGCTGGGAGTGTATATGCACTCAACACTAGCTTTTTCCTAGTTTTTTTGAGGATCTGCTGCCTGCCAGACACAAGGACAAATGCTAATGTCTGAAATCTGGGCTGGCAGAGACGCTTAGAACCAAAGGCACCCGCCGAAAACGTTTAGTCGTCTTCGGCGGCGCTTCTCACACAGGGTTTGCAGCGATGCCACACGTCGGCGTCTGCTAACGAGATTCAGACATTTTTGGCAGACTGACTATCAGGGGTGAAACAGGGCTCTGTGAGCTGTCACAGTTCAGACGAGGGATTGTAGGAGAAGGAGCCATTAGCTCTAAGACAGAACTGCTGCTGCTGAGAAAGGAACAGCTGAGCTGAGGTGCTGGCAAACGCAGGCGCAAAGATACAAATCACTGACCTGAAATACAGAGTTAATATACAGATCAAGAGGCTACAATATACAGTTAGTCAACAGACCGGGTCAGTATCTTTCGTTGTGCCAGACATTCTGCAACTTTGTAATGATAGATAATGTGAAATGGAAAAAGCAGTACTGTTGGCAAAGAAACTATGGAACTGTAGCTTCCTAAGTTACAAGCTACTCATAATTTGAAATAGGCAAACTCCAGTCAAGCTACCCAATGAAAAAGGTTGCTAACAAGAAGTTTCAAACTTTAAAAATATTGTTTAGTGTGATGCGATCTGAGAAAACACGTTGGATGTTGCGCTGGGACAGTTTCAGAAAATTCGAAAAATAGGTCAATTTTTTTTTCATTAAATCATTATGCTTTACCATCTTGTCTATCATCTCTGAAAATATCTGGGCAAAATTCAGTTGTTTAGTGCAGAAAAATAGCAATTTATTGCAGCAAGCAGAAATGACTGTGTCTTTCTCTTATGTTAAGAACGGGCTGTGGAGGTGCTTTCTCTTAACACCACAAAACAGTTAACCTATTAAAATAAACCACATAACATATTTAATAAAGGTGTATAAATACACATTCTTCCCCAGTCCTGTGTAAACTACGGCACGCTAATTTTTTAATGTGAGATGGCGGAGTGCAACAATGCAGTCTGAATTACTGTAGCTGCTCATTTATTCGTCTCAGTCTGCTCAATCTTGGTGATGTCATTGCCCTAAACAATGTTATAAAGGAATATTTCACATCCAGAAATGAAGGATCGGATGATGATGTTACTAAAGAGGAGGAGTCCAATGACAGTCTGTTATAGTGCACAAACAGTTGAGCTGCGCTTGCTTTTCTAAATGTAAACTAGTTGTGCTATCTAAACATGCAAGGGGTGATCAAAAGTTCGATGACTATGCCTATGAACAATAGAAAACAGACGTTAGTTTTTTGTAATGATGCAGTATAGCGCTCCTGACTTGACAGACAGCTCTCGTTAAACCCTTAAAATACAAGTGAAACCCGTCTCACTTTCTCACTTTTTTTAATCAAAATTCCATTCTTGAAAATCATAGCTATCAGCCAACATAAAATAGCCAAAACTTTTGTTACATTCAAGCTATGGACAAAATAAAAACAGTTAAAAATTAAAATTTGTGTTGGGTTTTTATTACATTGCATCAGATTGGGCGATTACAGTATCCCAGCCAACAAAAACATGTTCTAAGAATGTTTCCAGAAACATTCAATTTTATCATTTATCATTTTTTATGATTATGGGAATGTTACTTACGAATGTTATCTGAATATTCTGAAACAAGCAGTAAAATAAATAAATCAATCAATAAATAAAATGTTTCGGGAAAAAAAAAAAAAAGTTTGAATATATGTATAGTGTTTTTCTGCCAATGTTTTGAGAACATTAAAGACCAGGTAATTTTGAGCAAATGTTCTGTTAATGATACTGGGGTAATGTTTATTCATAAATTTAAAAAAAGAACCTTAAAGGATAAGTCCACTTCCAGAACAAAGATTTACAGATAATGTACTCACCCCTTTGTCATCCAAGATGTTCTTGTCTTTCTTTCTTCAGTCGTAAAGAAATTATGTTTTTTGAGGAAATCATTTCAGAATTTTTCTCCATATAATGGACTTGTATGGTGCCCCATGTTTGGACTTCCAAAATGCAGTTTAACCCTTTAACTGTCACTCCCATTTTTTTTTAAAACAGACATAAAAATGCACTATCCAGACTTACATTTTTATAATTCATGAATGAAAACATTTTGCAATATGATTTTGATATACATTTTCCATGGTAATGCAATGTCTGATTTTAAAATGTCTTTCAAAGAATGAATTTTGATATTTTAAGTTTTGAACTGATGATATATAATTTCTTATGATTTCTATTGCGTGATAGGGCAAAAAAAGGCAACGAAGAAAGTCTATTGTGACAAAGGTCAGAACTCATGTTATGATGTAGATAGACACTCTTGACATATATTAATCTGTTACTTTTCCTACATTCTACAAATATGGTAAAATATCTATTTAGGAGTCTTAGACCTTTCCAACGATGTATAGTTTGTCATGATTAGATTATGATTTATCTGTAATATGGTGAAGTAAACTTAGGCGTCCCACCTGGGGGGGCGGTGACAGTTAATGGGTTAAATGCGGCTTCAAACGATCCCAAATGCGGTTGTAAACGAGCCCAGCCGAGGAAGAAGGGTCTTATCTAGCGAAACGATCTGTTATTTTCGTAAAAATAATACAATTTATATACTTTTTAATGTCAAATGATCGTCTTGTCTTGCTCTTCCCGACCTTTGTTTTTTCCGGTTCATGACAGTTGGGGTATGTTGAAAAACTCCCATCTCATGTTCTCCCTCAACTTGTTTTACCTTTTTTGTTACGGGTGTTTGTTCTATGTCAGTACTTCTGCAGTGATGTGGGATGATTTTGAAATGATTTTTGAAGTTGAGGGAAAATAATACGATCAGAGTTCTTCAACATACCCTAAATGTCTTGAGCCAGAAGTTCAGGGAGAACAAGACGAGCATTTGAGATTAAAAAGTATTTAAATAGTGTTTTTTTAATGAAAATAACTGATCGTTTCGCTAGGTAAGACCCTTCATCCTCAGCTGGGATCGTTTACAACTGCATTTAAACTGCATTTTGAAAGTTCAAACTCAGGGCACCATACCAGTCCATTATATGGAGAAAAATCCTGGCATGTTTTCCTCAAAAAAATGTCATTTCTTTACGACTGAAGAAAGAAAGACAAGGGGGTGAGCACATTATCTGCAAATTGTTGTTCTGGAAGTGGACTTCTCTTTTAATAATGAATGCTGTCCAGAGAAATGATGTGTAACTGATGTACCAAGGTCCTAAAAACTTTCTCAAATAGTTAACAACATAGAATTTGAAGAATCACAATAACTGATATAACTAAAGCCAAAATATGAGTCCATAATAATGCTTCCTCCAGCTAAAAAGGTCCATCCCCTGTTGTCCTCTAACATCAAAATCTGACATATTTTTAGAAGACAGAACAGAATTTGTTTACTTTCTGTTTGTAAAGGGTGCTTGATCTGTGCATATTTCTCTCCTGATTCAGACGAGATGACATTAATGGTTTGAAATTAAAAACGTCTTGATGGATTTGTTTATTAGAAATACATAGCTTTTCATTTCACAAGACATTAGTTGATGAAATAGAGTGGTGTGGATTACTTGTGGATTAGTGGACTCTCATCGTGACAGTGTCCATTCACTGTTCAAGTGATGTAATGCTAACTTTCTCCAAATCTGTTGTGTTGAAGAAACAAACTCATCTAAATCTTGGATGGCCTGAAGGTGAGTACATTTTGAACAATTTCTTTAAACTAGTTGTATAGTGGCATACAGCATTAGAGTGCATTGCAAGATGCAGTACCTCAGGTATTGTGCTATAGGGTTGTACACTTCATTGGACAGATTTCTGTATTCCATGCATGCAGAAAAGTCACATACTGTTTATGTTATGCACATTGCAAATAACAATAAGTATGGCAGTATGCTAATTTAAACACCCCCACTATTCTATTGCATCACATTGCCTCTTTTATAGGACTGTAACACAAAAATAAAAGCAGCACGAGGTTATAAAATGGCATAGCTGGTTCCGACAACGTACAACAGATGTGTTTAATTATGCCTATTGTGCTGCAAAAGGTGAAAGAGGCTGGTAGTCATTTTCTCTCATTGTCAAAGCACCATTTTGTACTTGCATGCATCCTGACACCTGTTTTCCCAGCATGCCCTCTCTCCTGTTCGCCTTTGTGCAGGTACCAGCACCTCCATTCTCTTTCTCTCATCCCAAAAGCCAGAAGACGAATTATTTCTCCTCTTGTCCTTATCAACATTTACACCATTATTCCATGACACGCACACACACACACACACAACTCAAACAATTGCACACCACCATGCTAATTTGCATTTAATTTCATTCCACGTTGCAATTATGATGACGCATAATTTTCTTTTCATAATTGAATTTTGATAAAAAAAAGAAAAAAAAAAAGAAGAGAAAATAGGGGTACTATTATTGTAAGTGCCAAATTTTTTTGGCAAGGTTGGAAGTGATTATAGTGGAACGAGAATGCTTGGACTGATGCCTTCGTGCATCACAATGTCTGCGGTGGAGCCAAGAGAAGTGTCTCATACCTGCCACGGAAAACACCTGCCGTCTGAGGGAACACCGTACACGGGCTCTTTATCTGCACCGTGCAGACACCAGCAGGTCACCTGTCTCATTACAGTATGGATTACACCAGTCTAGTCTCACTATAGTTGGATCAGCCAGAGTTAATTGACAATGTCAATGATAAAAGTTTGGATCATACTCGGATGGTCTAGGCAAGTGCTTCAGTCTTCAATTATCCTAAAAATGCATATGGGCTTTTAAGCCTTTCTTCAGTGATTTCATATGATATGACATCAGACTTTAAGTTGTGCCAGAACAAGCCAAATCTAAAATCAGCATCTAATTTGGTGAAGGAATATATTATATGAATTGTACATGTTTCATGTATAAATCAAAAATGATAATACATCTCTGTTATATTCCTATAAAAAGTGTCAGTTATGTCCTCTCATCAGTCATGTACTTTGTCACATCAAGACACCAGTAAGCCATCGGTAGCTTATAATAAAATAATATTTCAACTCATTCTGTCCTCATTTACTGACCCTTGTCATTGTTTCAGACCTATATATATATAACTTCTAACTACACACGCTGTTGACACGAAAAGCAGCTTGTATAATTATTAAAGACAGAGATTTAGAATGTCGTTAATTAAAAGATTATGTGAGACTGTATGAAACTCACAGGACATATATTACATCCGACCACTAGGCGGCGCTCTCGTAGTAATCCGCTCACAATAATCGCTGCTGGTGTTTCTGTCACGAGTAAAAATAATAGATGACAGAGAAACGCGACTTAACTGAGTTTTATGACCTTTTGTAATCTTTCTTGACAGGTAAGATGCATACAATATATTGTTAGATAGATAGAATATTTCTAGACATATTTCATGCTTTTGTTGTTTTACCTTTTCCACGACTAAAAATTCTATATTTACTGTTACGTATTGTTTAACGCTATATTGACTATATTTTTTTCCCTATAATGTTGGTGAGGATAACTTGTGAAATGTTACGTTTGATTAATTTTCTTTGGTAGTTTGATGATTTTAACAGTTACTTGAATGCAAATTGCGTATGTGTTTATCCACCTTTTTCCTGAGTAACCGATGAGGTGCTTTTGTCTTCGATTCTCCATAAATTTCATGTTGAAACCAAGCGGCAACCTCCCGGTCTCCCTCTTAAAGCCAACACGGAAGTGACTAAAACTGCAGTTCATCGACTGGCCGCTAGAGACTGGCTGCAGAAGGGAGTCAATGTCATAGACTCCCCATGTTAAAATGCCCAACTTTACAGCAGAAAAAAAAATATGTTTACAGTCTGGTACAAAAAGTGGTTTTGGTCTATATAGCTAATTTTGCCCTTCATGTCAACTGTGAGGGGGGTGAATTTTTTCATAACTCATCCGTTTAAATTATATTAAGCCTTAAAGTTCTGCATAATTTAGGGCGTGGCCACCTGAGTGACAGGTGGATGTCACCACTGTTGCGCTAGGTGGGCATGGTTTCAGCAACCAGCTCCACCCACGTCCCGCCTCTTTGCCCATTTTCGATTATCCCGGAGTGACGTGCAATGACGCGATTCCAAGATGGCAACGGCCGACTCCTGCCCACTAAGAGCTTCAGAAATACTCTTTAGAAACCTACGGGTGACGTCACTTACACTACGTCCATATTTTTTTACAGTTTATGGTTAAAACGAGGTAAAAAAGATCAACTGAATTAAAAACTTTTTCAATATAACTAAATATGAAATTGTGTGCAGGTTTAACATTATTTTATCGGCTCAGAAAATATGTTAATTTGACTAGAAACACCAGAGACCAGAAATGTAAAGCATTGCTCCATTCGGGCATGACCTCCGCGTTCAAAAAAGGTGGATATAGGCCGTTTTTTAAAATGGAAGACTGCATCCTCCAGGGGTCGCATTTGCAGGTTGCATACGCCGTTAAGCCTGGTTTATTTCAGTTAAATGAGCATTACATTCGTGAGTCATTAGTATATTACAACAATTTACACTTCACTAAGAATAATAGTCAAATTCATAACTGTTAATATTATAAAATAAGATGTTTTTTATGATGTTTTTTAAGATGATTTTTATGATGCATGCAGCCTACAGATGCGACTTCCTGAGGATCTAGCCTTCTGTTTGAGAAACAGCATTTCTCTGTGTTTTCACAACACTTCATCAGTCGGCCATATTGGCAACACTGAGCATAAACAATGGCACTGAACCGAACGAACCTCACATATTTTGCTGATTATTGCTGCTGGAAAATGTTCAGTTATTGTCATGTTTTGGGGCTGTACTAATCGGTTAAAACATTTGGAGTACTACAGACTGACAAACATTATAACAAATCAAAGAGAAGAGTGCTAAAAACTGTTTGAGGAACAAAACCTGGATTTACAGGGCAAGAATCTTGATAACATTTATGTTGTTCTTATCATTTCCAGTCAGGTAGTTAAAATGTTAGGCTAATATCTTAAATAATACTTCTCGTACGTATCTTCGCAATCTATTAACTTTAGTTTGTCGAACTATTGTGCCCTTTCCTGCTTGCTAAACCCTTTTCTGCAGGGATGGGATGATAAATTGTTGCAAAGTGAATCGAGAAATGATTCAGCATCGATTCTGAGATTTTTTTAAACACATTGCGATTCTTTCTGAAATCGATTCTGGACTTAACTTTGAACAGCAGATGGCACTGCTTGCTTTAGAAACAGCCATACTCTGCTTGTTTCCAAATCCTTACATGCACTTAAACCTAAAATAATCATTTATACAATTAAAAAAGGTTGAAACAAATTACAACGGTGTTCACAGTGGGCTGTGTTTACACGTCATAAAAGCTTTCTGAGCCGGGGTAAAATGACATGACTCAGCCGAACACACAGGTGCTCTTTAGCACTCTTCTTCGTGAGCGTTTGAGTGTGCGAATAAAAACTAGATTAGAGCATTATCTGCTGTTAAAAATTAACTCAGAATCGATTCCAAAAAGAATCGTGATGTGTTCGATCAATTAATAGATTTATCATCCTATCCCTACTTCTCTATACGATTTAGCAGCTTCAACATTTTTTTCAATGGTTTAGACAACATAAATTAGCAGAACAGCATATTTAGCAGTACATTAACCGCACAATCCATGCTGTTGTTTAGATTTTTTCTCCAGTATGGATGTGCATCTGGGTAATTTACCAAACTGTAACATAAGTGCAAACCCTCTATTAACAGTTTTTGTAAAATGGCAGACTTTTTTATAGGTTGTAGCCTACATAATTTTGACAAAATTGAAACTTGACTGAAAATACAAACCAAAAAATCTGTCCACAAGTGACATTTACCATATTTTTTCTTTGTATTCTTCACACATCACATTTCATCTCAGTGCTGTTCGTTGAAATGCTCTCTGCTTGGTGCAGTAAACAAGTTGGGTTGGTTGGGGTAGAAACGTGAAACAGAAATCATTTTTCACACAGTAAATGTTGAAATGCTTTTTTTTTTTTTTTTTTTTTAAATGATTGTTTATTTAGCTTGTTTAGAGCATTGCAGTTTTAATTGTTATGCCGGATTATTATAGTTTAACACTGAAAGTCTAAGTAAGGGTAAATCTGTTTACAAAAATAAATGCTGAAAACATGGCAGAAAGTTTCCAAGAAATTTTAATGAGAGGAAAAAGTTCTCTCAATCACTGGGACATTTAAAGTGCCCAAAGTTAAAGAAACTTCCAGAAATGCCTTTGTGATTCAGAACAAGAGAAATACAGTAGAAACTGTAAAATATTGCATGTTCATTGCACTGCATTGCAAGAGAATTTCATATAGTCCTTGTTGTTTCCGATACCACCTCTGCACGTCTGTTTACATTATTTGGTAAGAATGTAGTATGTATTTTATTGAAAGGTCACACAAGTTGCTTCAGGTGATGCAGTGACAAGCAGAAAAGCAAGACAATGGCTCTTGTTCACTAATAATTACGTGTAATATTTCAGATTTGTACGCACAGGAGAACTTCTCACAACACTAGGGTGTACACATGAATTTAACCTCATTCTAACCTCATTCTATCGTTAACAATTATCGTTAACACTCAGTGTTCATGAGTGACTCTTATTAGCTAACTGTACATATGTGTATGGGCATTGTTATTCAGAGAAACTTCACAACTCAAGATATAACTTTTTTTAAACTCTTTCACTGTACATGATGATTTAAAAAAAAAAAGAAAGGTGCAGTATGTAATATTGACAGCTAGTGGTTAAAATGGGTACTGCAATCCATATTTAAAATACTGGACAGAGTTGTTTCTCCTGTCCTTCTTTTTCAGACTTGACACTCGTGTGGGTTGCCAGATTGATGACATGCAACAGGAATGAACAAAATTGACAATAAAAGACAAGCTGATTTATCCACGTTTTAATATGCTTCTGGTCACAGAGCCTTTTATGTCAGGTAGAATCCATGATCTCTGGGTTCATTTGCTGGCTTACGTGGCTAAAATATGCTGAGTTTTGCACCAACTGGCAACCTGGGGTGTCGAAATACTATTGAGTAAACTGGCAGTGGGTGGAATCACACAGACCAAAACAAAAACAGACATTCACAACACATTTCAAAGAAGACTAACTGGCTGTACCATTGTTTTTTGGAGAAACAAGTATATGAGCTTAGCATGTTTGTTAAATGTCTATAATTGTAGTTTTATGCTTTAGTGCAGTTTTAAAAATATACAGTACCTTTAAGATAAAATATCTATGTATAACATTTTTAAAAATGGTTGTAAGGTGATTCAGAATGTGTTTTGCATATGCATGGTTTGACTATACTATAATTTATTACAAATTAAAGTACTAACGTTATTGGTGATTTATTTCTTTGAAAACATTCACTCACAGGATGGGAACCCAGTGTATTTCTGTTATTTTTTAAATTTTCTTGACAGAGTTCTTCACAAAAAGGATCAGCTTAGATGAGGCTTCTGATCTTCTCTTCACAACTGAACAAAGTTGTCCACACAAGTGGCTGACGTCATCCTACTTGGGACCCTGTCAACGCTGCTGATTTTAATTAGAGCGATGTAGCAAACAGGTATGCTAGCATAGCGTTACTGTAATAAACTTGTTTGAGCACCTAATTTACAAATTAATGAATAGTTCACCTAAAAAATTAAAATTCTATAATTATTTACTCATTGTTATTCATTTGCCTTCCTGTAGCTCAAACAGTAGAGCATGCCACCAGCAAAGCCAAGGTCATGTGTTCAAGTTAAAAAGCAAGTGATAAAATGTGTACATTGAATTCAGCGAAAGTCACTTTGGATAAAAGCATCTGCCAGATACATAAATGTGAATGTTATTCTAAACGTTCTTCCATTTAACAGAAAAGATGAATTTTCCAAGAATTAAGTCTTTTGAAAGAAGAACTGTGCATATATGGGCTACTTTTATGATTACTCATGCATGGATGAATTGTTCTTTTAAGCACTGTATGGCGTGATGGTTGAATGCATTTTCTGAGTCCGTTTTATAGGCATGTACTAAATGTTCATGGGTTGTTGTTAATGCAATTGTCCATGCTAACCTTGGAGTTCATTTAGAGAGCGCTTTGTCCCCAAGGTTTCATAATAATAGATCATATTCTATAAATTGGAAGATAGAAAAATGCAGAAAGTTTGAAACATCTTTGACCTTTTCAATCACACAATGAGCTCAAAACTCAATTTTGACAGTCTTTGTAATGCACAATCTTGTCTTCTGGGAAGAAAAGCACTTGAGGGTTGCAGAGCTGAACACAACTGAACAAATTAATTGAAAATAAGAAGCAAAGAATTACAGCATGTAGTTGTAATAAGTGTGTTTCTGCCTCTTTGTCATAATGTTTTTGAGAAAAGAGCTTTTTTTGTAGACTGTGATCGATTAGTTGTCAGGATTGTCACAGCAGATGCTTTCAATACGGCACACATGTTGATATGAATCTTTTCAGCGATAGTTTTTGTGTGCTGGACATAAAACAGACCAAATCAGAATGATTTCAGGCTGGATAACTAGACAAACCGTAAAACTGTGGAGAAAAACTGAAGTGTTAAACTTCACGCACAACATGACAAATCTAAATGAAGTCGAATTTAAATGGCACATGGATTCAGGAAGCATTAATAAATAAATATTAAATGACTTGTTAGACTAGTGCAAATAGCATTCACCTATGAACAACACACTGATCCTCTTTGATGTGCCAGAACACTTGCAGCAGTTTCTTTCGCCTTATTTAAGAACTTTAGAGAATATATTCATATGTAGGAAAAGAGCAAATGTTTTACTGTGCATTTATGATTCATACTCTTTATTAATCATGCATTTGCAAGTAGTGAAAAACATGAGGAAGGCCATGAAATTAAAGCTAACTTCAAGTCTCAAGGGTCAGTAGCTGAATTATGTTAATGATTTCAGACTTGTGTTTGTGTAAGAGTACATATAGGGCCCAATAATTTCTGTGATACAGAAAACATAGATTGAGGCTACGTCTACATTAATTCGGATACATTTGAAAACAGAGTTTTCGTTTTAAAACACTCTCCGTCCACACTAGTGTTTTCAGGCATTTTCCAAAAGTTTCTCATCCACACTGAAACATAGAAAAACATCATATTTGCCTCAACAACTCACTGAGATGATACAGACGGAACAGACGTAGTACGTTTTCACGCAATTCTTCTGGCAGGATCATTTTATTTACAGAAATATCTCATCATTCACCATGTCGCACTCACTCATGTTTGATCAAAAAAGCAGCTGCCCTCATGTTCACAGCAACTGTGAGTCCATTTTCTGTCATTTTTTTAAGATTGTAATATGAAGAGTGTACAAGGTAAGTTTACAGCAGCGGTGTAAAAAGTGAATAGCACATAACAGGCATAATTACCGGTATAAACATTGATGTCTATTGGTTCAATGTGCATCATCGATTTTCAAAGCCTCTGTTTTCACAGTCCACACTACAATGTGAAAACGACATTTATCCACTTCTGGAGAGCTCAGTTTTTCTTGACAAAAACGCTGTCTCGGTGTGGATGGAAGGCCAAAACGGAGAGAAAAAGATACGTTTTTCTGAAAGGAATATTCCGTCCCTGAGGCGACAACGCGCTCGCGCTTTACAGTCTGAATTATTCCACAAAACTCTTTTTGCTGGTTTGCAGCTGCGGTGAACCAGACACCCTTGAAAGTCGCTGCAAGGGCCAACGATTCAGGTTTGGGGGCCTGTATTATGTTTATAACCGTAATCCCTCTGTTTCGCTTCTGGAGGTATTTTAACCTTTTATTTGACACCCGAGATCAAAATATATCCGCTTAATCCAAATCTGCACGCTTACCCCCGAGCTTGTCTGTGTTAATGTCTTGACGTGACAGTTTTCCTCTTTGTGTTCCTGGCTAGGATGGTAAATTACCTATGGGCGATTGGTTTTATGCCACAGAGTGATGAGAAAATGTGAAATTGCATACAAGTCTTACCGACAGAACGATCTCAAAGGGGAACTGAGGCAATGCGAGCAATAATGCATGACTTTTCCCTCTATTCCTCTTATTTAAACACGGCAACTCATTCTATAAACCTCACTGTCATTTCATATGTGCAGTGTCCCATGACATAACACATTTAATAATTCATCAGACCTACACAGAGATGAAAGGTCTTATACAGTTATTCAATACGCATCTACCAGGTCACTACTTTACTCTTCACACATTATTACATTGGCTGCACAAGACAAAAATGAATCAAGAAATGATCAACTAATGTGTGCGGCAGTTCAAGCGCTGATCAGATTACTTGAATTGACAGCTAACTTTTGGGAGAGTAGGTGACATTACAGATTTCAATTACCTTTTAATTGACAATTCAGGAAATCTTGTTTCAGTACAGGGCTGATAGTTAAAGTTAGATAGTTAAACTGTGGTTGGCCGCTTTACATTCCTCTCGCTCTTTACATTCTCTTGCTGTCGAATTAAATTTATCCTGCAAAATTCTTTATCTGCAAGACAGGTTTGAATGTGTAAACACTGTCAAAATTTTGAGAAAATAAAGCAATCGAGTGTTTTCTACTTGATGTTGATGTCAGACAATTTTGCATATTCTAAATGTCATTAAAATATGTGTATCCGCAATAAAAAGGATCATATTTATGATTTACACTTATTTATGGTTCTGCTTTTGTTCTTCATTAAATCTTAACAAGTGAGCTGTTAAAAAGTCTTTAAAGTTCTGTCAGAACAGAGCTCATAATTAGTCTGTATCACTTTCTCTTCTTTCATCATTATGCTGTTTATTACGCACTTTTGCTGTCACAGATTTAAACACCTTTCATGAAACATTAGACACGAGACCAATGAGATTTAACTTCAATTTATTTTATTTATTTTTTTTTTGGAATTGTTTGCAGTGATGAAAACACAAAAAAAAAAAAAAAAAAAACATGCATAAAAAGAATAACAACTGCAAAAATACACTTAGGGCCCTATACATTTTATTTTTCTACAATTTCTGTTCAACTTGTTTAATAAAATCTAATTAAAATAATTAAAAATTATGTCTAATCAATTTAATTCATAAAACATCACAAATAAGTAAATAAATAAACAAAAACATATGGGATATTTTATTTAATTCTGTCAGTTATTATTATTATTATTATTATTATTTATTTATTTATTTATTTTAAATGTTTTGTTTAATACAAATTCATCATCAAAAACAGTGGCAATCAAATTACTGCATAAAAAAACAAATTACTCTTTTAAAATGTAATGTGATTACATTCCCTGTTGAAAAAAAACAAAACAAAACAAAACAAAAAAAAAAACAGCTAAAACCAACCTAAGCTGGTTGGCTGGTTTTTGCTGGTCATCCAGGCTGGTCTTAGCTGGTCAGCAAGCTGGTTTTAGAGGGGTTTTGGCCACTTCCAGGCTGGTCTTAGCTGGTCAGGCTGGGAGACCAGCTAAAACCAGCCGACCAGCCTAGGCTCGTTTTAGCTGTTTTTTTCAGCAGGGTTTAAATTAAAACATGGACTGAAATTTTGTTATATTCCTTTAAAAAATAATGTTTTAATAAATTGTTATTAAATAACATTTATTTTGTTGTTTAATATTCACAGCCACTATACCTAATTATATCTAATAAGTATAGAGCCCTACTTTTGATTTATGCATCCCAATTTTGCAAAATTCTGTAACATTGTGTCATACAGTAATTATTTTTATGGCTGAATTCTCCAGTTCAGGCCATGTCCACACTAATACGTTTTCGTTTGAAAACCAAACATTCCTGGATCACAAAGCGAACTCGAGGGGTGATGATGCCGAAATACAGCACAACACCAAATCTGTTCTGAGAGCCCTGTCAGAGCACATCGCCAATGGTAAAAACAGCAATGGCATGAAATTCCCGCATAAAAAAGCTCTTTAATTACAAGGAACCTTTCTAACAAATATTGTGTGAATGTAAGCACCTACCCTTGGGAGCCGTTGTAAAGATTCCTGCTTTTTTTATTTTGCATGCCTTTTTTTACTTTTTAAATAAATCATAAGTTAATTAAAAATTCTCTAGATAAAAGTAATAACCTGAGAGATGCTTCCACAAGCATAATGGGACTTTGATTGAATGCTGTTTGGTTTGTGCGACTTTAACAAGCCTTCATGGCGTTAGTCATTTGCACGCGGCTGCAGGTGGTCAGACTGTGCACGCAGGTGGGTTCTGAAGATCCGAAAACATGACTGATTTTTAACAAGCTCCCTTTGACTTAGAAAGATCCAGGTGCTAAACAGAATCAATAATAAGACGGCCTGCTGTTTATGATCTTGTCCGTCAAGGAGGTCTCAGAAGTCATACGGTGAAAAGCTAGTTGAGTTTTACTGCTGCTGGTTATAAATTGGCTGAATATGATAGTTGGAATATAATTCACATTCCCAAGGTATGCTACCACTCAGAGTCTGGGTTTTTATATATTTTTCTTCAGCAACAGCGCATACAATTGATCAAAATGGACAGCAAAGACATTTATAATGTTACAACAGATTTCTGTTTTAAATCAATGCTGTTCTCTTCAACTTTTAATACATCAAAGAATGCTGAATAAAACAAATCAGTTTCCACAAAGATATGACGCATTAACTGTTTTCAACACCTATATTAATAATAAAAAATGTTTCTTGAGCAGCAAATCAGCATATTAGAATAATTTCTAAGGGATAATGTGACACTAAAGACTGGAGTAATGATGCTAAAAAAATCAGCTTTACATCAAAGAAATAAATTACTTTTTAAAGAGGTCATCGGATGCAAAATTCACTTTTACATGTTGTTTGAACATGTGTTGGCAGTGTGTGTACAAATCCACGTGATAATGATAAATATCCACCCAGTATTTTTTTTAATCCCTATAAATCATAACCCCTTTTTCAAATTAAGCCATTCTTGTCTGTGATATTACACAGACCAAGGCTGCTCCCACGATACTTGACTGACACGGCCGTCTTACCTTAGACCCGCCCTGAGTAAGCTGTAAACTGTCCGCCATTGTTTTGACACCCAAGCAGGGGAATACAAAAATGGCTCCTAAGTGATTGAGGTGTTCTGTTGTTGGATGTAATAATTAACATACAGTAGCAGTCGTCATTTACTCCTGACATCTGAGCTGCCGAAGAGGCAGAGGTTTACTTTAGTTTTTGAATGGAATGCGCCCGATCTACCTAAATGCATCTATGTTTGCGCAAATCCTTAGTGATGCATCTTCACCTACAGAGAGTACAAGGTTTTTTTTATGAATCTTTGCAAATCACCTTTGTTAATAATATGCTCATTAGCAAGTTTTGCGACTAAATGCACCTAAAGTTTACGTTCTCTCAAAGAACTGTTCTCACTCCATGGAAGAGAGGGGCAGGTGTGAGCAGAGCTCATTAGCATTTATAGGGACATGCACTGAAACATGCACTGGCTTGCTCTAAACAGAGCTGTTTTTGACAAGGTAAAATGGGTGTTGTTTTACACTACCATTGAGAAATTTTAACCAAAATATGTTATGCCCAAACTCAATCCTGGAGGGCCAGTGCCCTGCAGAGTTTAGCTCCAACTTGCCTCAACACGCCTGCCAGGAAGTTTCTAGTATGCCTAGTAAGAGATTGATTAGCTGGTTCAGGTGTGTTTAATTGGGGTTGGAGCTAAATTCTGCAGGACAGTGGCCTTCCAGGCACCCCTGTTAGGGTCTTTTTCATTAAGACCCCGAAGAATCATGTCAGCTTGTGGAAAATAAGCCACTGATGACTCCTTTTAAAATAGATTTATATATATATATATATATATATATATACATACTGTTTTTTTTTTTTTTTTTAGAAAATGACTAATTATTTTGCTAGATGAGACCTATTTTAACCTTTAATCTGTCGAACACCACTGAAATCTGCTATATGGAGAATAAATCCTGGAATGTTTTCCTAAAAAAAAAATTACAAAATATTTCTTTGCGACTGAAGAAAGAAAGACATGACTAATTTGGATGACATGGGGGTGACTAAATTATCAGGGAATTTTTATTCTGAAAGTGGAGTAATCCCTTAATGTTCATTTTAAGTAAGTAAGTAAATTAATAAATAAATACATATTTATTATTATCTAATAAAGTTAAAATCTTAACTTCAGGCATGGGTTTTATGTAGTTTCACTAAAATCTGTATCCCACCCCCTTAAAATTTTTAATTACTTTACATTTTAATAGTACACTGTGTCTAACTATTATTGGTATAACTGATATTCAGGTAGTACATTAAATGTAGACTCAATTTGCAAACTGAAAAGTTTTAGTTACAGGATTGCAAAAGTTTCAAACGTCATACAATAAATAGAAAATTAAATGGCTCATAAAATATTTAGTTTGAACTCCTGTGGTTGAACATTTTCTGAAATACCTTGTTTCACTGATAATTTGTTAAAGAAAAAGATCATTTATTTTTTCACCCTCTTTGTAGAAAGTGCCTAATGTTCTCTTCTTTGTTTCTTGCTTTGACATTCTGTTGTTCTCGCTCTGTTTCTAAATTTCTTCTTTGTTCTGTAAAACTCCTGACAACCCAGTGGAAATTCACTTTTTTGTTGCAGTCCCTTTTTGTGGCTTATTCTGTTTGAATTGGCGTGATGTACTGATTTGCTCTTTATGAAGGTCAGTAATCACACAACTGAGTCATATTGATCAGAGGGACGTGTGGTTGTGATGATGAAGGAAATCAATCACTGTTGTCTCACATTCTATCGCAGAGAACAAAGTCAGACTCGATCAAACCTCCTCAATAACACAGGAGAAACCAATTCTGTGATAGCGAGGACCGAAGCAAATAACATCTGTCTAATTCGTCACTTTCCAATCTCAGGAGAGACGCAATACAAAGAACTGTGTGTTTCTGGAGCGTCAAGGAAATGTCCATGGTTAAAAAAAATCAAGGTTAAGCTGACACTAACAAGATGGGAGAGTGGTTTCACGAATATATGCTTTTGCCTCAGTATCATCAAGCCTCGAGACGCAAGTCTCTACAAGAATAAGGACATAATGCATTTAAGGAAACTCGCCATGGTAATCATACTTTCCTTAAATACCACATTTAAAACAGTTATAATCCTTGATCTCCTGAAAAGTGTAAGAAGCAAGTTTTGAGATTTCTCAGTGCATGACTGGTAGATTTGAGGCCAGCCAGTGTAGATGTTAAAGATGCAATTTGAATTATTAAATTTAAAATAAAGATGTTGGGAATCAAGAAAACAGCTGAAAGTTTTGATGACTAGTCTTACACTAATGGGCGTATTCATTTCTTTTTGTCCAATCAAATGCTTTAAATGATAATATCCCTCCCCCCAAATTTTACCTGACTATTTCTAGCAAATGGAAAATCATTTTATGTTTGTTGTCTAGTTAAAAAAAGTTTTTACGATTAAAGTTTTCACACCAATTTTTTTCCCCTCATTTACGCTCCTTCATGTTGTTCCAAACCTTTACGAATTTCTATGTTCTGCTGGACACGTGCACACACACCGCAAAAAAACAAACAAACAAACAAACAAACAAAGAAAAAGTATGTTTGAAGTTAATAAAGGTAGAATTTTGTTGTTTCCATATTCGTTTTTGCATAAACTATCCCTTCTACAGTTCATGTTAGCTCAAGTCAAGTGGGAAATTAACATTAAGGTTAATAAATGCTTTAGAATAATTATTTATTGTTAGTTCTAGGTTAACTAATGTAGTTAACCAGTGATCATAAATGGAATCTTATTGTGAAGTGTTGCCAAAGTTTCTTGTGCTTATCAAGGCTTCTGAATTTGATTAAAAATACAATAAAATCAGTAAAACTGTGAAATAATATTGCAATTTTAAATAACTATTTTCTATATGAATATGTTCTAAAGTGTAAATTTATTCCTGTAATGAAAAGCTGAATTTTCAGCATCATTACTCGAGTATAAAACGATCCTTTAGAAGTCATTCTAATATGCTGATTTGCTGCACAAGAAACAATACCAATACCAATGTTGAAAACAGTTGTGCTGTTTCCTATTTTTGTAGAAACCATGATTTTTTTAAGCTGCCTTTAGTGAAGAATCTTCAAAAGGACAGTGTTTTTGTAACTAAAAAAATGCACAATATAAGTATTTGCTGTCATTTTTGATTAATGTATTGCTTTTTTGATAAATACAAATATATATTTCTTTCGTAAAACAAAAATCTTACCAACTTTCTGAATAGCAGTGTGAGATATGCAAGTACATGTCTTTTTAATAGGGAACTTTTTAATAGGGAAGCTTTTTTCATACTTTTTAAAATAAATTTTTGTGCTCTAAACTGGCTGCTATTTATAAAGTTGTTAAGCTCTTAATGACACACCTGGTCATAGCGCAGTGACGACAGCAGTACAGATTGCAGGCCGAGGAGAGTGAAAAACACAATTAACAGCCCGCGTACCTAAGGGAGAGGGGGCGGCGGGCAGCCGCGGTCCCCGCTGAAGAGAAACATGTGTTTGCCTGAAGTCCTGAGCGGCTGTTTACCTCCTCACACACATACACTGCTGCTGAAGAAGCAGCATTTAACAAGATCAGGTGTTCTTTTCTCCCTCTCTCTCGTCCTCAACTAAGCTCCCCAAATTCACTTTGGGTGTAATTACATTTGACCCAGATGAGCGTGCACTTGATATCATGGCAGTGAATAATGCCAGGCTATTTGGCTGCTTTCGGAAAGCCTTGGATGTGTCTTAAGTTACAGGAACGGAGGGGGCAGTGAGTGATGCTGTGTTTGTACTAGTTAAAATGCTCAGAAGCAGAGACATCAAGACAGGTGGTGTTGTCCTATTTGTGGTCACACATTTCTGTAATAACAACCAATCTAGGGTGCTTTTCCCATACAGCGACATAACTCGTGGATTAACCACAATTGGACAATCCATTGTTGTGGAAATGAACTAACTTGTCACGACTGTTTCCCAAACACGGTCACATCTTCGTCCTTTGAACCACATAAGGCTGTTGTTAAAAAAAGATCTGTTATGTCCCTTTGTACAAGATGTAATATAAGGTTTTCACTATCATGCCTATTGTACTGAAATTGTGCATTTTAAAGCCATATCTGTTTAAACTTCTGATATACGGTATGTACAATATACAATTAAAAAAAAAAAAAACTGACCCTTATGACTGGTTTTGTGGTCCAGGGTCACAAATATATCTGGTGTGATAAAACAGCACTGTTTTACCTCACATACGCATGACCGGAAGAAGCAAAAGCGCTCGACTGTGGCATTATAAAAGCACAACTTCTTTTGAGCCATGTATTGTACTTGTCCTTTATTAGCAATCACTCTAGCATCCTTATTTCGCTTCCACGACTTTAAGCCCCACCCTGCTTCATACTACAGTAACCTTAATAAGTCTTTAATACATTAGCTCATCCATAGACATGATTTCTTGCCGAGTCCTGACAAATTGTATGGGCTGTAGGGATGGAGACCACCCCCCTCAGAAATTCTGTGTTGTGTATTTATTTATTTATTTATTTATTTATTTTTTTAATGAAGGCATAAAACATCAATTTAGTTTTAACTGTAAAAAAAAAAAAAAAAAAAAAAAAAAAAAAAGAAAAAAGGAAAAAGTTTACTATTAAAATTAAAACACGGAAGAAATGTTGTGTGATTGTACCCTAAAAATTTGTTTCATTTTAGTAGTCGTAGTAATAGGCTATGTACATTCTACTGAACAATAGTAGTATATTTCTGGCACAATGTCTTCATGTTAAACCAGACTTTTATTTTGACAGGTTGCTGTGAATATCTTTACAGTCCTGTGTGTATATGACTTGACGCTAGTGTTACTCAAATGGAACGATCAAATGCACAGGAAGTGACTCTCAGAGCAGTTCTGGAGATGTTGTTTGTGTATTTATGTCCTTATTTATTGACGCTGAGGTCACCGCGAGCATCATGCGATCTTCAGTATGTGTGTAGTAAACAAAAGCATGTGTATGCGCCATTTGTTAACACAGAGATGCGCAGAACATGCAGGATTCATATTTAAATGGTATTTTTGCAACTTAATATTTGAAGAGTTTGGTTCCAATACGCTATAAATCCATTTTGATTAGTTGGAGTAAAAATGTGTTTTCTTTACCAAGAATGTGGCTAGATGAAAACCACTATTTTCTGCGTCAAACTTTCACATAGCATCTTTAGATTATAATAACATTAAAAATTTAAATCCATATTTTAATTATCAGAGATTTATTATAAAACCTGACTATTTTTTCCCCCAAAATGCAATAAATCTATCAGGGCTCTATGCTTATTTTTCTTTTTAGGAGCACTTGTGCTTCTAACTTAAAACAAATTTAGGAGCACCTTCTAATCAATAATCAAAAAATCAGATAAAAAATTAGCCTTCCAATTACGAGGTGATATTTGTCTCCTTAAAGTGAATTAGAGGGGAATTTTGTTTTTACCTTTGTAATGGCATTTTTTAACTTTATTAAAGGTATGTCATCTCATTTTTTAAAAAATATATTTTATAAGCTTTTTTAAATTTATCATTAAAACAACAGAATAAGAATAAGTTACCAATCAAATGAAATCAGTATCAACAAAATTAATTTGTACTACAGAGGTGTATTTTTTTATATGTTTAATGAGGCTCAGAGGTGGCATGCGTGCAATCAAATGTGCAATCAAATTCATAAATTCATACTGAGATTAATGTTTTAAGTATAAACTTTTTAATATAGAGATATTAAATGTTTTAAACAACTGAAAAGAAGATACTTTAAAAATTAAACTAAAACTGCCAGTAGGTGGCGGTTTTAATTACTAAGTCATATCATGAAGTGCAAGTGACTGTCTTTATGAATGGGTAATTGATTCATTGACCCACCAGATCCGTTTAAAAACGTGCGTTCATTCATAAAGGAAACACAGCTGTGTTTGAATAGAGATGCGCAGTTGCTCAGTTGTGACTTTGTTTAGACGAAATAGAGCAAAATCAGGCAATAGTGTTATAGTCAGACAACGTTAGTCACTTAATATTAACTTCTTGTTTATTTAACTGTTGTATTAAATCAGTATCTCATTTACAAACTCCCTTAAAAATCATTAAAAGCTGTCACTCATCTTAGTTTATCGCAATCTCACAAAGTTCCATTATAATCAACGAAACTCTCTACACTGCACAATG
The DNA here is from genome assembly GCF_022985175.1 of Labeo rohita. Lineage (NCBI taxonomy): Eukaryota > Metazoa > Chordata > Actinopteri > Cypriniformes > Cyprinidae > Labeo > Labeo rohita. The sequence goes on along the minus strand of NC_066874.1, from coordinate 4,888,020 downwards.
AATCTCTTATTTACACTCTCTCTACATTTTGTTTATGAAAGGATTCGTCAGATATGTCTGTGATACATTACTCAACGTTGAACTATGATGTGGGGTGTATTCAAAGCGCCGCCTTTACTGTTTACAATGCATGAAATAGTGCGATGTGATTGACTGAGCAGATCTATCGCATTTTGCAGAGAAGGGAGACTGGCATTTGTCGCGGTTTGGAAAAAAGGGAGAAAACATGACACAATAACACGGTGGACATCGCATTTTGCGTAAAATTAAAAACTGCCTTTTCAATATACAATATACTGATTTTGGCAGTAACTCAGTTTTGTAAAAAAAAATGGCGTTTATCTCGTTTTGGAACCAAACTCTTTATTTACAGATACTAGTCCATATCGCAGTTTGATTTAAGTGTAATGACCTACTTTTGATTAATTCATCCAAACTTTGACAAATGTCGTGACATTTCACGTTATTCAGCAAATTTTATTTTTATGACTGGATTCCGTGATTCTGTCTGCGTTTACGGCATCGAGGAAATCGTAAGGCCCTACAACTCCCATGATTCCACACGCAATCACGGTGTCATCAAACTACGCCTTTGTTTTTTTATTGTTTTAAATATGCACCCTCTAGGGGTGAAAGTGCCTTTAAAAATCAAAAAAGTTCGATTTTCATGATATGTCTTTAAACATTAAACTTAAATTTCATGTTAAATTACATTAAACTGACTTAAAAAGTGTCTAGTAAAAGTAATCTAGTAAAACACTAAAGTTTACATACTCTCATTAAAGGATGTGCATCACCAAACAGAATTGAGATCTTTTAGGTTAGAGTATATATTCAAACTCAGTGAAACAAAAATGGCTGTATACCTTAAAATATCTAAAAACTGACTTCCAAAATCAATTTGAATCTTGTTGAAATTGGTTGAATTAATTTGAGTCAAAGTAATGGAAAAACATGTTGCCATGACTTATTGATCATATCATTTTTTTACAGTAAAAAAAAATCAATCGTGAATTGAATCTCCTGTGCTGAACTTTATTTGTCTCCCACACTTAATTGTTAGCTGTGTAGAGCACTTCCAAATCCATCACTTTCCATCACTGCCTATATGCAGGCAATGGACAGTACGGGCAGCTTATTAGATTTTGGAATAGGGCCAGTGAGTGCGACCTTCTGTGTGAGTATTTGCCTCGGTGTGTGTGAGGGAACATCTGACTGTGTGACTAAATGTGGCATGTGCTTCCTGCCAGGCCTGTGGCCCAGTGTGGAGCAGTAATCCCATTACTCATGCCAGCGACAACACCACAGAGTAAAAAAAAAAAAACCTGCATGTGTGCCTCTGGACACGTGAAAACAGAGGTGGCGACATACAAGATTCACAAAGATGTGTAATTCACATTAAATTGCATATGAAGAACAAAACAATTGTATACAGTGAGAGAGATCAAAAGTGATTTTATTTTATTTTATTTTATTTTGTCTTATCTTATTTAATTTAATTTAATTTTATTTTTTACGTTTGTTATTGCAAAAAAAAAAAAAAAAAAAATCTATAAATAAATAAAGTTATTCTGAATAGTCTTTTCAACACTTTCTGTAACATAATCCTGAAGAAATGTTTCTTGAGCAGCAAATCAGCATATTAAAATTTCTGAAGGGTCATGTGACACTGGAGACAGGAGTAATAATGCTGAAAATTCAGCTCGGATCACAGAAATGAATTATATTTTAAAATATATTGAAATAGAAAACAGTTAATTAAGTATTTATAAAATGTAAACAAAACTTTAATAAATAAAATAAATTAATTAAATAAAGTTAATTTTTTTTAAAATCTAAAAATACATTTTTTTCTTGACAGATTTTTAATTATGTTTTTATGTTTTAGTGTTTCTACTATTATTTTTATTGTAAAATGCAATGCATTATACAAGTGATTGTGTGATTTCATCAAGTAAATTAATCAAAAATAAAACACACAAGTGTGCATAAACATGACAGTTTAAAAACATGAGAAATGACAGTGTTTTTACTTGTGCATATAAAAGACGCTTACCTGTGAAGTTGAGGAATGAGGGAGGCAAGGAGAAACATTTGCACGTGTTGTACGGCACAGCGTACGGTAATAATTCTGCTGAGTTTCCTGCTGCGTCGCAGTAATTGGATGATACGCTGAAGTATGTAATGAGAGACCTGCTGCATAAATATGAAAACACTTCATACAGCTGTGAAAAATTCAAGCTAAGTGACGGCAATTCACAGATAAATAGAGTATTGAGACCCTGAGATCTAATGTAGCTGATATCTCTTCACCTCTCACAGGTGGCAATTAACAAGGTAAGACAATCTTAATCATGGCAGGGTTTTTTCCACTTTATTTCCTTCTGTAATGTATGTTCTGAGGGGTCGTTATTTTTACCAGACATGTATAAAGGTGAAGCGTAGCTGTGAAGCGTCTCTTTCCTCAGTGTGTTGGGAAGGTTTGCAGCTGTGTCTTACCAGGTGAATGGCGGGTCTTCCAGGAGCATGAAGTGTCTTGGACTACTTGAGTGCCTTCCACTCATATTACACGGCTGACAGGCTGATGGGAACCTTGACTGCCTCTGAATATTTAACTGGAGAGGCCTTGGAGGAATTTGAATCCACTATATAAGTATGAGAGGGTGTTTTTTTTATTTAATCGATCTAAAAAGACAGAATAGTTCAAAGGAGGCCACACACATAGCAACTGCCCTTTCTGGTTTATGTGTCCACAGTAATGATGACAAGGTTATTTTGCCATCATAACCCTTGTTTTATTTAATAAAGAGGGCAATCGTGATGACACTTATTCAGTTATCACCTTCTAGTCAATGAATGTTGTAACAAATTAGCTCAAAAGGAAAATGCATTTAAATAATTACAATTAATTATGATTAATTACAATTATTTATATCAGGTGCCTGTAGTAACTGTAGCTGAAATAAATTTCCATCAACTAATCTGTTCCTCGAGCGAACATTTAGTATAATTTCATATCAAGTCTAAGAAATGATATTTCTTTGGCCACAGAAAATAACTTTCTTAAAGTAGTATTGCATTAAAGCATGTAGCTAGGTCAGGAATCGAGAAAGAGACAATATCTACAAGCAGTGACAGAATCAGAAACTCATGTAATTTGTGCACAAAAGTTTAATTTACTAAGGGCTAACACATAACTAATCTAAACAAAAAAAAAACATACAATCACTCATACATGGCGGAAAGGCAAGTGAGGCTTGGTGAATGAAGCCATTAGAGAAACAAAAAAAATGTAGCTATGAAAAGAGTCAGTTACCACCTGAGTGAAACCATCAGCGCCGTTTTACAGGGTCTGCAGCTTATACTAAACCTCTGTTTAGTTTAGTTAAATGTACAATACTTGCATTGCCTTCATTGACGAGTGTTCGGATGCAGACTCAGATGAAAGTCTTGATGGTTTCAAAGTTTGGACTTTTGAGCACGTTCTTCCAGTTTTGAAGAGTGATGAACTCCAAAGATGTTCTGACTCGGTGGTGATTGGGAGTTTCTTCCCAGGTGGAAAGTGAAGAAGAACCAAGAGCTGAGAGAGAGACCTTAAATCCTATGATCTTTGGGGAATGGAAAGACAAAGCCGCAAGGCCTGGCACAATGCTTAGGGGTCCAAGAGAGTACTAACTCGTCCTCCTCATCCTCTCAGGCTCTAAAAGAACCGCAGACTGACTGAGGTCTGCCAGGCGTGGCTGCGCCGGCTCTGGGACTTAACAGCCCAAAAACAGGAAGATGATGAAAGACGAGAGAAGAAACTAAAAAGCGCAAGGTGGGTCACTGGTGTGATGCCTTTATCTCCTATTGAGGTCAGACTTCTGGGGGGTTAGAGGTGACTTTCACTTTTGGAGGAAAAGTTTACAACTCTTTGTCTGTGGGCATGGTATTTTGCATATGCAGTTTGATTGGGTGTTGATGCAAAAACTACTAAAGATTCTTAAATCACTAAAATGTTGCATAGGTATTAAACTTTAACATTTTCTGTCATTTCGACAGTTGTAAAAATTCTGTCGTAATCTATTATTACCAGTCATTTTAATTTTCATATTTTAATTACAATAACAGATTTGATTGCTTTTATTTGTATTCACATTTTCATTGTTAATTATGAATCTACAGGACAATATAGGCTTATGCATTTATTTTGAAGAGAACAGATCATGAGACTGCATAACTTTTCATGTTCAACCCCACACCCACCACTGACAGTGATTTTAATATATTCTAATTTGTTTATGAACCAATATCGATTTGTAAATCCCAAATGATCTTTTGGTCTATGCTGTTTTCAGTTGATGACATTAGTGAAACAGTACATAGTACACCTCCCATCCAATAAATAACAATAGGCTAAGCTTTGTGTTATTTTTCATATGAAACAAAGTCTCAGATTTCAAATTATGTCCATTTCATTAGGAAATTTAAGCAACAAATACAATTTTGGCGCTCTTTAATGTGGCGTCATAGATCGTTGTAGCTTCCAGGTACTCACCTGTGTGTAACAGCAAAACATTCCTGGCAGTTTCATTTTTTTTCTGGATCCAGTGCTCTGCTGCTACACTGGAGCATGCTTGCACCAACTGGACAGGGGTGGGAATTACAGTTAGATTACAATCACCCTAATCTGTCAAAGTGACGGACGACATTCAGATTTTTCTGGCACTGATAAAAAATAATAATAATAAAAAAAATAATAATAAATAAATAAATAAAAATGTGTGTGACGGACAATTTTCGGTTAAGGCGACCTCTGGTATCAACATGTAATATACACTGTCTTTTAGATCATCAAAATACGAATTCAAAGAAACCAAACATGGCATAGGTGGGGTTATACTAACTAGTGATCTACCATAACACATGCATAAAACAGTATACAATACACAATAAGACAACATACAAGAAAAGTAGTAATATACACAATGACATGAGGATATGTGTGTTTGTTCACAGAAAGGTTTGTCTAAGAATGAATAGGGAAGAGTCCCGTTTTATGGCATTGTGTGTCTTTCCTTTGGATAAATGAATTGAGTGTTGAGCAATAAAACCACTTTTATCAGATGGTAGCCCTGGCAACTGAGCCCTTTTGGGGTTTCGAGGGTTGTCCCCAGAACTCCAACACATAGCTGTCTTGTTGGTTTTAAAGATTATTTGTTAAATGTAACAAATAACTGTGTGTCTGATGGGTCCAGACACTACAATGTTATTGATGACTTTATCCCTGCTGTTATTGTTGACCAATATTGTTGACATTTTTTTTTTAAAAATAATATATATATATATATATATATATATATATATATACACACACACACACACACACACACACACACACACACACATTACATATGATTATATTACATATGACATTACATGATGACTATCCAGCACAATGCAGCATGATTTTTTTTCTGCCTCTTACCTATTCAGACTGAACACAAAACCCATCTATAACATATTTTCCCCCATACTTTCAAAAACCATTAACAAACTGAAATATGTTAATGCTGTTTTTTTTTTTTTAATAGATTTGGTTTTGAATAAGAGCCAGTTCTTGATTGCATGTGGTAAATGCATTGAAAAGATCTTTCATAAATACACTTAGGTGAGCACTGTGGCATTTCTAGGAAGCGAAAAGGATCACCTCCAAGGTCAGGTTGAGAGAAAGCGGCAGAGCAGTCATACGCATGTCCACACACACTCGTAGAAACACATGGCATGCCCAGCTTGTGAGTGCTGTCAGGCCTCTGGAGAGGACCATCTGCTTTCTCAAATTTACCTCCTCCTAAGTGGCATTCTGTCCTTCTGGAAACCTGACACCACCACGCCAAATTAGACACCAATTAGGGAGATATGCATCGAACAGTAATTCTTTATCTGGCATCTATTTTGGGTTCCCAGAGGATGCCACCACTGTACCTGCCAGAACGGATGAATTATCATTCACCTATAAAGCTACAGGGAGAGAAACTCGCTCAGGAAGACTTTTATGCAGTGTAATATATCAGCCATTAAATTTAGATATTCATATTCATATTCATATTCAAAGTATATTGAAGCTGCTGCCAAGCGCTTGTGTTCCAGGCTTGAAATGATGCTCTTTCAATTGCCAGCATTTCAATGCATTTTCATAAAGGACCGTTCACTCACTCCTAATGAAGGAACATTGATGGATGATAGCCTTAACACAGCTCCATTGCTTATTTAGTGACTGTCGTTCTACAAATTATCATTCTGTAATTTCACAATAAGGCTGTTTAATACAGTCATTAACATCAATCCAATTACACAAAATCATCTTTGTGAAAGAATGATTGATTCTGTTCTCTCAAAAAAAAAATAAGCTGGAGTTAAAATAGTCACAGATTGTTCACTGGCTCCCTTATGCATATTATGCACAAAAATGGCTGATATTTTCAGTTCAAACCTGATTGGATGGCACATCGGTTTTTAATTAGTTGTTGGGGAGACAAAGATCCCAGACTGCTTCAGTGTTTTCTAAGAAAAACAAGTTGCTGAATTTGCCAGAGTTTGCAAGTTCTACACTACGAAATTTGAAAAGATAGCAATAAATTGCTTTGAGAAAAGTAAAATAAAATAATAAAATAAAAATAAATGGCATTCAAGATCCTTCAAATTGTGCTGTGTTGATTGATTGTTTTTATTTTTATTTTTTGTATTTTATTTTAATAACATCCCATGCCAATTCAAATTGTGGTATTATTTAATTCAATTTAATTTAATTTTATCCCCATTAGCATATTATGCACAAAAATGGCTGCAATTGTCAGTTCAAAACTAATTGGATGACATATAGATTTTTGGGGGGCTTTTGTTACAGTGGAGAGTTGACAGGAAAGTATAAGTTAGAGAGAGGGGAGCGGGATTGGCAAAGGACCTCAAGACGGGAATAAACTCGGGTCGCCGTGAGCGCAGTTGTGCTGTATATGTTGGCGCACTAACCACAAGGCTATCGACGCCGACGGCATATAGATTTTTAATCAGTTGTTGGAAAGACGAAGGTCCCAGGCTGCTACAGTGTTTTCTAAGAAAAACAAGTTGCAGAATTTGCCAGTTTGCAAGTTCTACACTACTCAATTTTAAAACAATAGTTTGGTTTGAGATGTAAAATAACAAATAAAATAAAATAAAAAGCTATTCAAGATCCTTCTAATTGTGATGTAATGATTGATTTTGTTTGTTTGTTTATTTTTAACAATAACATGCCATATAAATAAAAGTCATTCAAAACTCTTCAAATTGTGCTTTATTTTATTTTATTTTATTTATTTATTTATTTTTTTTTTTTTTTAGATTAGATTAGATTAGATTAGATTAGATTAGTTTAGTTTAGTTTAGTTTACCCATAAGCATATTATGGTTTAAAACTGACAATTTTATTTTTTCCCCAAATACACAACACTTGATTACAAACAAACAAATGTTTCTTGCAGTAAATAAATACAAAGAATCAGCAAGTAAAATTGAACAGCAAATAATGCTAAAGTAAACATTTAAGTTGAAGTAGAAAGACTGAATTAGTAGATTTCAACTTCAAATAAATGTAATCAAATAAATCTATTCATCAGATAATCCTACATAGAAAGAAAGAAAGAAAGAAAGAAAGAAAGAAAGAAAGAAAGAAAAGAAAAATAATGTAAAACTGCACTGAAAAAGAAAAAGTGTAAAATTGTAATAATTCTTCAGTGTTAGGGTTATTTCACAATATTATTAACATAATACTACAATATTAGCTTAAACTTTTAAACATCTTTGTATATTGTTGTGTAATTATTTTCTATTATTGCAGCGTCTTATTTAACCATTAAGTTATTGTGCTACTATGGGTAAGATTTTAGAGAGGCTGCATTACTTATACAGCTTAAAAGAGTGCTTAAATAGTAGTCTGTTGGTTAACATTATTTCTGTCCCCAAAGCCTAGGTGATGTCACTTGAAGCTGTTTCAGAGCCAAAGCAAGGTATTATATTTTGATTAAAAAAAAAACTAAGAAGACCCTATTTGAGAAATAATGTGCATTTATGAGTTGTGTACAAAAAGATCAGAAAATTAAGAAAATAGTGTTGATTTTGATTTCATAACTTGCATAAGCACGCCTGTAAATTCCACTTTGAGATTTTATCTCCCTCAAGGTCACATGATAAAATGAACTACGATCAGTTGCTTTATTAGTAGTCTTAGACTGACAGCAGAAGGTCTGGGAACTTTGGCCACTTTGAATGGCCAAGGCCCGCCCGAGGCCGTATGACTGACAGGTATAGAAACCAGTCATGTTTTGTTTTGTGTTGTGTCATGTTTAGGGGGTGTGGAAATTTCATCACAATAACAGACCGGTGTGTAAAACTCTCGGATATTTTATAGTTTCTATGCTGCGAACTTTTGAAAATCCAGCGTTAACTTGATCCTGATAAGTGCTCGTTGTCACAGTTTGTTTCCAGGCGGAGCATTAAAGAATGTGACACACACGTCTCTCGGAAATCCTGTATAATCTAACCAATACGATGACGACTTTGAAACTCCTGAATTGTTTCCAGCTAAGTGTGCCTTATGCATCAGGCTGAGACTACTTTATTAGAGGCTCATGCAGCCTTTTCCTGTCCGTGTATGTGCCCTTGACTTTAAAAAGGTCAAGAGTAGGGTCATACAGTCTTTGAAGAGAAAGAAGCTGACTGATGTCTCGAGGGCATGTCTTTGGCGATCACATTTCAATATTAGCCTCCTCTTGGGTGTATTTGTCCTTGTTTGGACATAGATTCACCATGAAATGATGGAACGTTGTTGGAGCCACGTGGAATTTCACAGTGTAGGAAAACTTTGAAGACAGTTTTGACTCTCCTCCAATTGATCTCCTGAGAAGAGGCTTCACTCTCTTCTGTGCAAGGACAGGATGGCTGCAGAGGAGGTTTGTGCTATTGACTTTTAGAGCTGAGCCGAGTCTCTCCTGGAGAAATGCAACACTGGCGTAATGAAGAGAGGGGACCTTGACAAGATATCAAATCATCCAGGGGCACAAACGGGAGGGTGGTAGATCGAGAGAGAGAGAGAGAGAGGACAAGAACAAGAAAGAAAGAGTACATCACAACATCTTGCCCTCTGCTGTACTGTCTACTGACTTGCAGTCCTGACACTGCAATTAAAATACCTCTGTCTTGCCTGACCTTTATTTTCTCTCCTCCGAGACCAATAAATACTGCCCGTATTCGTCACCTTAAACAAGCCTCGAGTGTAGACGAGTCAAACAGGTATGTATGCGAAATGCAGCGTGGGATGCATAGCAGCTGTCCAATTAAAAAAGGGTAGAGGAGAACAAAGCCTCAAGAAGAGATGGACAGTCCCCAGATACCTCTGGCTGTTCAGACATCACTGCTGTAGGCTCAGATTTCAACATGAGGTGTCATGGTTCACTTCCCAAGATGTTAAATGGTTCCTACAGCTGTGAAAAGGAGAAGGGAGGTTTGATGCACAGCCGTTTTTTAAATAATTATCAACGTAGCTGCATATCCTTCAAAGTCAACATGAAATAAAACAATCCATTTTACTGTAATATTGCCCTGATGGGTAAAACAAGTGTTTTTGTTGTTGTTGAATTTTTTTTTTTTTTTTTTTTTTTTTTAGAAATATTGGAGTTCCTGAAAGGTACATTAGTGCTTTTACAATATTTGTGGTCTGTACCACTTGAGTGTCTTGTACATTTATTTTCAGGAACATCTGGACTTGGAGATGGTTTACCATTAATCTTCAGCCACCATGATGAAGCTACTTGTTGGAGACTCTTTTGACTTCCTCGGAAAATGGGGAAAAAAAGCAGGGTTCCAGAATGTTCAAGACATTTTCTGATGACTAAGATGATTCACATAAATCATCTTCCAGTGTCGCAGTTGAAGAGGTTATTACAGTGAGCCACAAATCTTTCTATCTTCCTCCAAAATACCCCAAATATAATTTAATTTTACCACAGATGACAAATACTACAGGAATATGAACAGCATGATCCTGTCTTGTATGACTGACTTTTCAGGAAAAGAATGACAAATATTTTTGTGTATTATTTTGTGTTGCATTGCAGAAAGTAAGTCATACAGGTTTGTAACAACTAGAAGGTGAGTAAATGATGGCAGAATTTGAATAAACTAATACTTTAAAATATTGGGCTTGTCTAAAAGAAAGTAAAATTTGGTGCAGCCAAATGAAGCTCAATTTAATTTGCAGCAAGCAGGAACTAGGGGAAAAAAGCTCCTGGGTATTTTGAGGAGGAGGGTTCTGAGTAAATGTGTACAGATGACGCCTCATTAGCTTCTAGCGCTGCGCAGCGGTTCCTCTTTAAAACGACATTACTGTGAATGTGCCCTACTGTAAATGAGTCGTTTAAGGCCTGCCTGTTGCTATGAGTCCAAACTGCACCGGGGAGAGCTTTCGCCAACTCTCTTCCACATTAGTTTCCATGGAGATCAGTACTTCATTCAACTAAGTGTTGCTTTTATTTGTGAATTACAATTGATGTTCTATATAATAACGTTGCGTATGTCTAAATTTAGAAGCGGCATGGTTTCTTTGAAAAACCATTTTGTAATGTAGTCCAAACTAATCAATAGAAAAGATTGCAAGCACTTTTCCTGTCAGCGACCTCTTTCACGGCCACATATATACTTCATAACTTCTAACAAAAGACCTCAAAGAGCCGCTCTGGTATTATGAGTCTGCATGTGTCTCTGGACTGTCTGAATTGTGTCTCAGATACTGGAATGCAACCAAGGACTGTTCAGTATGAGGTCACTCTTCACATGGGGCCAGAGCTGTGAGGAGGTCGATACTGACACTCTCATCTCACTTCTGGGACCCAACTCTTCAGTGGCAATACGGCGACACAATGATCACCTGCTTTTCAGCGGCCTTCCTTGCAGTTTTTTTTCTCATTCATTTTCTCCGTAGCCAATTTCAAAGGATGTTCAATGAAGAGTTTTATAACAAACCAGCCAAACTCTTAGATGAATTACATCATTTCAAATGTTCTATCTATCTCATATATATATATATATATATATATATATATGAAGAGTTCAGATGCAAAACCAGCTAAATCCATCTGACGTCTTTCTTTTAAAAATGCATTTTTATCAGGCTCAGATGTATAGGTTTCTGTGTAAGTACCGGTACATCTGATTGGGCTGAAGCTGGTATTTTAGCGAGTTTGAAGAAAAAGTATTTGATGGACGTATAATATATGTCGAGAGCATTCACTCAGTATCATTATCTCATTTTTGACCGAGATGGCTTTTAGTTGGTTTTGCATGTGACCTCTTCATATGAGGTCAAAGTTTTACGTACACCTTGCAGAATCTGCAAAATGTTAATTATTTGACCAAAATAAGAGGGATCATACATATTCTAAGAGGGGTCCCACAGATTCTTTGGTTATTCAGGATTTTTACGTATTTGAACCCTTTCCAACAATGACTGTATGTTTTTGAGATCAATCTTTTCAACTGAGGGACTCATGCAACTATTACAGAAGGTTCAAACGCTCACTGAAGCTTCAGAAGGAAACACAATGCATTAAGAGCCGGGAGTGAAAACTTTTTGAATTTGAAGATCAGGGTAAATTTAACTTTTTTTTTTTTTTTTGACTTCTGGGAAACATGTAAGTACATTCTGTAGCTTATGAAGGGCAGAACTAAATGGAAAAAAAAAGAGATATTTAGGCTAACTTAATGCATCGTTTCTCCTTCTGGAGCATCATTGAGCATTTGAATCTTCTGTAATAGTTGCCTGTGAGTCCCTCAGTTGTCCCCAGTGTGAAAAGATGGATCTTGTGATCCAAAATTGAGCCAAAGCAAATGATTAAAACAGTATCTTTAAAACAAAAGCAATATTTGTTTTTTTTGGTTATACTTTATTTTGATAGTCCACTTTAGACGTTCTACTAACCATAAGTATCTTTGCAACTACATGTTAACTAATTATCAATAATTTGCAACTACATGTCTACTAACTCTCAGAGCAGACTGTTAGGTTAGGTTTAGGGTTAGTAGAATAAGTTGACATATACTTGCAAAGTTTAGAAGAGTGTTAGAAGATATTAAGCAGACAGTCTACTAATACTCTAATGACTAGTTGACATGCAGTTGCAAAGTTACTTACTGTTAGTAGAATGTCTAAAGTGGACTATCAAAATAAAGTGTTACCTGTTTTTTATTTCTTGCAGAAAATTATAATTGACAATAAAATAATTGTAAGGAATCTCATGATTTACTTTAGAAAGTTTTAAGATTCAGATTTAAATCAGTGGTAATGTCAAATTGAATACATAGAAATTGTGACACTAAATATTTAATTAAATGGGTCATCGTGGCAAAGTTCACTTTTACTTTTACTTCACTTTTTATGTTGTTTGAACATTAATGTGTGTTGGCAATGTATGTACACATCTACCCTATAATGATAAAAATCTATGCAGTGGTTTTTAATTAATCTGTAAAAAAATAATGTCCCCTTTTTCAAATCGAGCCATTCTCAGATGCCTGTCGTTGTGGCGTCACACAGACAGAGGCCGCTCCCATGATAGTTGATTGACATGAGCATCTTACCTCAGATCAGCTGTAACAGTCTGACCTCCATTGTTTCAATGCTGGAGCAGGGATGTAAGTTAGACAGGAATATCTCTGATTGAGCGATTGAGGCGTTGTGTTGCTGGATGTAATAATGAACGGTCGTCATTTACTCCTGACATCTGAGCCGCTGAAGATGCAGTGGATTACGTTTGTTTGAGAAGGGAATGCGCCTCCTGATCTACATAAATGCATCTATGTTCGCGCAAATCATTTGTGATCCAGCTGCACAGAAGTGAGTATAAGGGTTTTTTTTATGAATCTCTGCAATCACCTTTCCTAATAATGTGCTAGTTAGCAAGTTTTGCGGTTAAACACGCTAAATGCGGCTAAAATAACAATCTCTCAGAGCAGGTCGTCACTCCACAGAGAGAAGAGAGGCCGGGGTGAGCAGAGCTCATTTGCATTTAAAGGAGCAATCCCTCAGGATGGGATGATTTTTGCAGAGCTCATTTTGACAAGGTAAAAAGGTTGTTGTTTTACACAACCATTGAGAATTTTTAACCAAAGTATATTATTAGACCTTTTTTTAAGACCCTAAAGAACTTGTGGAAAATGGGCATCCGATGACCCCTTTAATATCTGAAGTTTATTTGCATAATAATAGATTTTGGAACTGTTTTCTCTTATATTTTATTATACATATATAAATGTCCTGGATTTTCCAAGCTTTATAATGGTAGTAAATGGGTGTTGGATTTTTAAAGTCCAATAAAGTGCATCCATCCATCATAAAAAGTGCTTCAGAGGTTTAATAAAGGCTTTCAGAAGCGAATTGATGTGTTTGTGTTCGAAAAGTATTAATATTTAAAACTTTATAAACCGTTATCTCTAGCTTCCGCTAACTGTCGTAATTGCGTGTTCATGAGAGAGTGGCGTTCCAGCAGTTGACGTAGGCATAGCGTAAGCTCCAATGAGAATATGCAAGTCTTATAAGAACCAAGTTTTGTTTACAGCAAAGGAAAACCAGACTCCTTTTGACTTATGTTGAAATCTTTAGATTGTACTTCTAATTTGTGACCAGTGTTTTGTTTTGCTCTCTTCTCTCTGCTTCCACGTTTGTCACTTCTCACTAGAGATTATAGTTTCTAAAGTTTTAAATATGGATTGTTTTTTTTTTTTTTTTCCACAAAAGCATTGATTCACTTCAGAAGGCCTTTATTAACCCCTCATTGTCGTGTGGAATACTTTTTATAATGAACAGATGCACTTTATTGGACTTCATCAAATCAACACCCATTCACTGCATTAAAGAGCTTGGAAAAACCAGGACATTTTTTTTTATACTTTTATTATATTGTTTTTCTATTTTTCTATTTTTAATATAACTCCGATTATATTCATCTGAAAGAAGAAAGTGATATAGACCTAGGATGGCTTAAGGATGCCTTTTTCTTTTCTTTCTTTCTTTCTTTCTTTTTTTTTTTTTTTTTTTTTTTTTTCTATGTATTCTGAACAAAAGTTCAGTGTATGTGCAGGGCCCAGTTGCTGCATTCAGAACTGGAGAAAAGACTACAATAATATCATCAGAGCTGCTGTCAGTATGATTATTGTTTTTGCTTTTTACATACCTAAAAGGAAAGCTGACAAAATGTCAGAATATTTTTAGCAAATATTTAGTAAATTTGAAGTGTCATTCAGAATGTGCTCCATTGGATCAAAGTGTCTACATGAATGCATTTCATATAAATGTTGCTACTGTGGCTTTTACATATTGTGTAACCTCTGTGAAGCTCTTGGTAGATTTGTCTTAAAATGTTCACAATTTTTCAACATATCTGAAATCGCACACTCTCTGAGTAGGTGGTACATTCGATGAGGAACAAACTTCACAACCATTAAAAAAAGATCTTGATAGTGTGAATGTGTGTGCAGATGCACACTTCGAAATCTCAGCAGAAGCAGAAGGTCATCTGGGTACTTGATTCACATATGGTTTTTACCTACTACTGTATGTAGTAGAAAATCAGGCACATTTGGATGCAGAGAATCTCTGTGGAATCTTTACATTCTGAAAAATACTGTTGCACTCTGTGCACTGTTGCTCTTTGCTTATAATAATTGGTTATTATTATTTTTCTTCTTTAGTTTTGGAGTAGGCTTATTGTAGAAAGTGAAAAAAAAAAAACGTCAGGAAGAGGCATCTGTGGCCAGAGGGACTAGAGCAGGTTGGACAGTTGGATAATTAACTCCTTATCCAGTGGCTTCTCGGCACATCAGAGAACTCTTCGCTCTCTTTATGAGTCGCTCTCTTTCTCTCTCACTCACTCTCTGATTGATCAGTTGCTCTGTGAATGTGGCAAGCTAAGCAATGGAAAATAAATCTGTTCTGCACTGAAATGTGAACTTAACCGCCTCTTTTTTCCCCCTGTCGCCTTCGTTCGAGCCCCCTGTTGCGGTTTTATTTCTTTTCATCGACATCCAGGTGTTTGCTTGACACTGATATCATTTGTAATTTGCGTCTCCTGAATGCATGCAGAATACCTGTCCCTACCGACCCAACAAAACACACGCACATGTTCACTTCCTGTCCACAAGCTGCCCTACGGCCCCCCCGACCCGTGGTGCACATGTACACGCAAAAGAATCTGTCCCCTGTCAATACGAATCTGATTTTCCAGAGAGCAAAGGGCCTCCAGCAGGAATTAGCCACCCTCCAGTGAGCTCAATAGAGTCTTAATTAAAGGGCCAGTTGTCTAAAATGACCATGCTGTGCCTACAAATTAAAATGCCACTCTCTCTACCGCCTCTGTGTTTCTGATGGCTGTCAGCGGAGTGAGCCAGAGGAGAGATGTGACCAGGTTCACAGTCATCTACAGTCACAACCCTCTTTCTCACACAGCAGGGTTTTTGAAAAAGAGTCATTTTATCTAGACGTGTTGATATTCAGCTGGGGTAAAAGTGAGATTTTAAAAACAGGAGAAGTATATATTATATTATATTATATTATATAGCAAATGTATATACTCCTATTTTTTTTGGAAATTCAAAGTGTTTTTTTTTTTTGTTTGTTTTTTTTTTTTTTAATAAAAAGGTTGCATATATTATAATTGCATATATTATATTATATTATATTATTGTTGAATTGTATTTTTGTGTGTATTATTTAATGGCAAAACAACTTTATTTATATAGCAAATCGATATAATGTAGCACATGTTATTATATTCAAAATGCTTTGCATAAAAAATAATTTAAAAATAATTTCAAAATATTATATCTGGTTGAATTTTGGCATGTAAGATTTTTTCATGTATATAGCATTATATATTTGTTTGAATTATATTTTTGTGTTTTGTGTCCACCTCAGGGCAGTGTATACATTTTTTTTTTAATTTGATTTGCATTTCCATCCTACATTTTTTTTTTTTTTTTTAAATAGAAATTACGTATTTCAAAATAAGTACTTATTATTACTTCTATTAGGCAAGGATGCATTATATTGATAAAAAGTTACCAAAAAAAATAGTCTTTTGAACTTTCTATTTATCAAAGAATCCTAAAAAAGGGAAATATATTAAGCAGTATTAATAATAATAAGTAATGTTTCCTGAGTTAAATTAGCATATTAAAATAATTTCTGAAGGATCATGCCACATTGCAGACTAAAGTAATGATGCTGAAAATTCAGATTTGCCATCACAAATAAATCACATTTTCGTTAATATAGTACAGTCATATGGGTTTTTTTTTTTTTTTTTTTTTTTTTAATGTAACTTTTGATCAATTTAATCTCACTGTATTTAGAAATAAATACTACTTTGGTGAGCATAAGACACTTTGAAGTACACACAGCCGCAGAATCAAAACAATAATGTCATTTCACTCATCTCAGATTGAGTGTACTTCAGTAACAAATCACTCGGCCACTTTGACTGAAAACCCATGTATATGTCTCAATTCATGGGCACATTTTTTACTCTCAGCATCGCCACAAAAACAGTAGATGCTGCTTTTCATTAGCAGTGTGTAATCTTGAATGCTTTTGAATGCCACAAATGCTTTTATTTATGTGTGCCCATTTAAATGTTTGTTTCAAAGTGCCATCTCTTTTTCTAACCAAAACACAGCATAAAATGCGTCTGGTGTCTTTGACCTTGAGTTATATGTTTCTGTCCTCTGTGAGGTCCTGTATACATGACCGCTGCTTTCTGTCACAGAGAGATATGGAAGAAATGATGAGTCTTTCCACAGGTGCCCTCTACTTTGTTTTGCTAGGTTGTCATAAATTGTACTGTCAGTGGAGGTGCCAACTGGCCAGTAAACAGAGGTTATTTAAAAATCAGGAGGGGAATCGATACTGCTGTCTTTTTTTTTTTTTTGTCCTTCTCTCCGCTCCTCCTCCTCTCCGTCTCACTCTCTGATGTACCTGCATTTACATAGACACTTGCACACATACGCACACATGCTCACAAACACAAGGTCGCTGGCTAGAGGCTGCATAGCGCAAGGACACACTGTATGAGCTGAATGGTGATGCTTTGTCATGCAGGTTCTCTGGACAGTGAGGCTCTTCTGAATGGCTCTGTTTCAAAACCTAGTGTGCTGTCTACGTAGGCAGATACTTTCTGAAGGTCCGACCACATTGGCAAAATTTCACGAGAGAAAAAAAAAACACTGTCAGTAGTGTTGTTCAATTCAACTTCCAAATTTTTGCAATGACTGTGTTTTGTAAGCAAATATTCATTAGATGTGAACATACCTTAACACAGTGGTCAATGCATCTAAACTAAACCACCCAGATTGTAATCAGCTTTTCTGTTAAGCTTTGCAACCAAAAAAGTCCATTGTCAATTGTCAATAATACAGCGATTTGCAAAGCACAGTAGCTTTTTGTTGGTCAACACAGTAAATTCACGTGTCCAACTTGAACCTGTTATTAAATTTTCTGCTCTCACATGAAATTCCAGATTACTCAGATTCCAATTGTATTGATTTTATCAGTGAATTTAATGAATTGTAAATGTGACTGCACATTAACACTCAACACAGTGCATCAATATGAAATCTCTCCAGGTATAATCACAATTTCACTGAAAAATGCCTGTTATTTATTGATATAGGCTGGTTGCTTTCAAAACAATCATCTTTGTGTTATACAGCAAATCTGCATGTCCAACTTAAAGTCTTTGTGAAAACTTTGTTCTCACACAAAATTACATGGATTCGGACTAAAATAACTGGATTTCTCCCACAAACATTTATCCAAACAACAATAAATATAATCAAACCTTAATACTCAACACAGTGCATCAGACCTAAATCGCTCAATTAAAATCAACATGTCGAGGATGGCTCAACCAAAAATGAATATTCTGTCATTAATTATTCAGAACCTCTGAACACAAATTAAGAACACAAAGCCTGCATTTATTTGACCCAAAGTACAGCAAAAACAGTACAATTATGGAATATTTTTACTATTTAAAATAACTGTTTTCTATTTGAATATATTTTAAAACGTAATTTATTCCATTGATTTCAAAGGAAATTTTTAGCATCACTTCTCCAGTCACACGATCCTTCATAACTCATTCTAATATTCTGATTTGCTGCTTTTTGCAGCTTCGGCATTCATCTGAAATAGAAATCTTTTGTAACATTATAGATGTCTTTATCATCACTTTTGACCAATTTAAAGCACCCTTGCTAAATAAAATTATAAATGTCTATAATTCCCAATAAATGCTGATCTTTGGATCCTTCCATTCATCAAAGAATCCTGAAAAAATGTACTCAACTCTTTTAAATATTGATGATGCTACTACTACTACTACTACTACTACTACTACTACTACTAATAATAAATGTTTCTTGTACAACAAATCAGCATATTATAATGATTTCCAAAGGATCATGTGACACTGAGGACTGGAGTAATGATGCTGAAAAATTTGCTTTGATCACATGAATAAATTACATTTTAAAATATATTCAAATAGAGAGTAGTTATTTTAAATAGTAAATATTTCCCAATACTACTGCTTTTGCTTTATTTTGGATCAAATAAATGCAAGCTTGGTGAGCAGAAGAGAATTCTTTAAAAAAACATAAAAAATCTTACTGTACAAAAACTTTTGACTGATAGTGTATGTTTAATAGAAGACTTTTTTAGTATTGACTGTACATTCGATGCAGGGCACATTGGAGCTCATGGTGTATTCTGGGATTACCTTATTTGTCAGGGATACAGTATGACATGTTGCACAGAATTTGGCTAAAATAAGTTGTCTTATAAGGCCGTATAATCATGACACCTGTTGTTGGAAGCAGCCGTTATGTTGGGAGTGCACCAGTGATGCCTAAAAATACTGGCTAGGCTGGAAGATCACTAGGTTTTAGAACAGAGTTTGTGTGTTTAAGCAAACACAGGTGTGCAGAGCTCTATAAATGAAGATAAGTGGGAGGCTGTTATAGGTGAGTTAATATTACAGTTATAATAATATAAAATAAACAAACCCACACACAAGTAACAACCATTTTGCAGTCCTTTCTCTTAGGCAGATGAGAGAAATGTCTAGACATGTTTGATTACATTTAATTGAATGGCTGTTCCTTGTTGTTTGACAGTTTAAAAGAAATTGAATTTGAAAACATGAATAATTATACACAAAAAAACAATCAAGTAAAGACAAGCCAAATGAACTCTAACTGAATAGCATTTCTAAGCATACAACTGAATTACATAGCATTTGAGTTTCCATCACAGCGCTGCGTTCTGTCTTTGTGCCTCACAGGTCAACATTTAGCGACTGTCTGATCAAATAAAGTGGTGGTTTCCTTTACCTCACAAGAGGATAAGCAATAGATTAATCTCTGTCGTGCTTCTGAATCATAACCCCACATGGCATATATATATATATATATATATATATACATGACTTAGTGCTTGGTGGCAAAACCCTTGTTGGCAATCACAGTGGTCAGACATTTCTTGTAGTTTTGAACACATCTCAGGAGGGATTTTTGTCCCACTCCTCTTTGCAGATCCTCTCCAAGTCATTAAGGTTTCGAGGCTGACGTTTGGCAACTCGAACTTTCAGCTCCCTCCACAGATTTTCTATAAGTTTAAGGTCTGGAGACTGGAGCTTAATGTGCTTCTTCTTGAGCTGCTTCTTTGTTGCCTTGTCCGTGTGTTTTGGGTCATGCTGGAATACCCATCCACGACCCATTTTCAATGAGGGAAGGAGGTTCGCACCCAAGATTTGACATTTGTACATGGCCTCGTCCATCGTCCCCTTAGCAGAAAAACACCCCCAAAGCAGAATGTTTCCACCTCTATCTTTGACGGTGGGGATGGTGTTCTTGGGGTCATAAGCAGCATTCCTCCTCCTCCAAACACGGCGAGTTGAGTTGATGTCAAAGAGCTCGAATTTGGTCTCATCTGACCACAACACTTTCACCCAGTTCTCCTCTGAATCATTCACATGTTCATTGGCAAACTTCAGACAGGCCTGTACATGTGCTTTCGTGAGCAGGGGGAACTTGCAGGCGCTGCAGGACTTCAGTCCTGTGTAGTTCTGGACTGATTCTTCACCGTTCTTATGATCATTGAAACTCCACAAGGTGAGATCTTGCATGGAGTCCCAGACCAAAGGAAAATTGACAGTTATTTTGTGTTTCTTCCATTTGCAAATAATCACACCAACTGTTGGCACCTTCTCATCAAGCTGCTTGGCGATGGTCTTCTAGCCCATTCCAGCCTTGTGTAGGTCTACAATCTTGTCCCTGACATCCTTGGACAGCTCTTTGGTCTTGGCCATGGTGGAGAGCTTGGAATCTGATTGATTGATTGCTTCTGTGGACAGGTATCTTTTATAAAGGTAACAAGCTGAGATTAGGAGCCTCCTTTTAAGAGAGTGCTGTATAAAAGACACCTGGGAGCCAGAAATTGCTGATTGATAGGAGATCAAATACTTCTTTCATTCATGAAAATGCAAATCAATTTATAACTTCTTTGAAATGTGTTTATCTGGATTTTTGTTGTTATTATCTCTCACTGTTAAAATAAACCTACCATTAAAATTATAGACTGATCATTTATTTGTCAATGGGCAAACGTACAAAATCAGCAGGGGATCAAATAATTTTTTCCCCCCACTGTATACAGATATACTCGGCACATTTGTGATGCCACTGACTACACTGAAGATAAACAACAGGAGGGCATAGACCATTAGATTTGTGCTGAAAGGTCAAATTCATGTTTTTTAAGGTCTTAATGGTTGGGTTTTTGGTTGAAAAACACAAAATAGTGCACTGCATTACCCTCTTATGAGCAGAGGGAATAACTTAATGTTTAATGTCTTAAGGCCTCACGGAGCAAGACCTTCATGACTGGGATGCAACAAAAACGTTTGATAGAAACTAAAATACTCAAAACAAGGTTATGTGTTCCTGGT
The DNA here is from genome assembly GCF_022985175.1 of Labeo rohita. Lineage (NCBI taxonomy): Eukaryota > Metazoa > Chordata > Actinopteri > Cypriniformes > Cyprinidae > Labeo > Labeo rohita. The sequence goes on along the minus strand of NC_066874.1, from coordinate 4,866,949 downwards.
ACTTGCTTCTAAACGCCTACGAGGAAAAGTGTATCTAGAGAGCACATGAGTAGAGGATAGAGATGTTTGCGCCAACAGAAGAAAACTTGATCCACCAAACACCATGACAACAGCATGACTCGACTGTGTTACAAATTCATGGAAGATGAAACCAAATATACTTTGTGAATTTTAGATATATCGCATGTATCTTTCTAAACATCTCATTCCCATTCGGCTGCAAACACGCACACACACGCCATGCTGTTGTAACTTATTGAATTACAGGGGAGGTGGGTAACAATTTCCTGTTTCAACTGGGTAACAGTGCAACCAAAGGGCCTTTGGGCCGCTGTGGAGATTGAGGTTGTGACCTCCTCATAATGTTTTGTTGACAGATATGATAGCATTTTAAAATGGCTGGGAAGGCAGTGAAGGTCTATATATCGAAAACCTGACAAAACCTGGTAAACAGAGGCGAATGTGGCAGAGAACCCGTGATTGACTGACTGAATGAGTCCTGAAGGACAGAGAGCTTTGTGAATGGTAAAGACGACTTAATAATGTCTTCCAACAAAGAGTTTTAAAGGTAGAGTTGTAAATAATGTATGTATCCTTCATGGTCAAGTGATACTGAAAGGATGCTGTTTCATGTGAGAGTTTTAATTTGCCTTTAAAAAAAAAAAGACCTTGTATAAAGGTATAGTGAAACTTTGTTAAATAGTTCATGGTAAATATTTCACTTCTTAGGTTTTGACACAAAAAGTTCCTTGTATTTTCTTCAGACTGCATGTCTGTTTGGATAAAGGATACATTTTTACTATCTGAATGGCATGAAATGTTGAAACAGCCTGCCTTGCTTTAGCACACGAATGTGTTTTATAATCTAATCACAAGTATGTGTATGTGATTTTATATATACCTTCTATAAATATAGAAGGTTTCTCTAGCTGTTGGTTGATCTGATGTTTCTTCATGAATTGGATGGCAACGCTGCTAACACCTTTGCCATGTGCTTTATATCATCATGTGGTTTCTATTTCTGACAGACTATCTGATCATAGTAACCGTTTGTCTCACTCTGTGCCGTTTTTAATTCTGCTTCACTTCACACAGATGGAGCTAACTGAGGGTCAGTCAGTTTTCTCACATGTGGAAACATAATTAAACCCTTTTCTTGTTCATTAGCGGAAAGTTTACATTAGTAAGAGTGTCAGCTCACTTGAGTCTGGAGTTTGTGAGGACGCCAACAGAAGTGCAAGAATAAAAGTTTATGTACCAAAAAATATTGCAAGTGGACCTTCAGAATGAAGGCTGACTTTGATATTGGCTGCTTTTTATAAATGTTTTCATAAATGTCTGACAGCGCTGATTAAAAGTAAGAGCTGTGAAGTCTTATAAAAGAGGAGATATTTTCCTTTTTTTTAAAAAATTAAATATACTGTATGGATGTTCCATGTGTATGGAGGCCCAATAATTTCTACCTATACATATTATATGTATCATAAGATATTAAATAAATATATTATCATTTAATCAAAGGGTGAAATAAAATCATAATGAATTTGTTGTTATAAATCTGTAGACTCCTTCCAAGTGAACAATGGCAAAATATAATCATTTAAATACTTAGTGTACCTGTATATTTTTATGTCATCTTATGAGGACTGTTAGGAGAGCATTTGATGTGGCTGAACAAATGAATTTTACACGTTATAGCTCTATTTTTTTCTCAGTGAAGACAATAATTATAGCTTCGTTGTTTAGTGAGCATATTGTGCGTCTGAGCGATATGAAGTTGACCTCATCAGTTACACCAACAATCGCTCATTATTTCTCTCATTGTTAAATATGGCAAACTGAAACACAATGAATTTGATAACATTCCATCATTACAGTATATTCCCATTAAATACGCTAGTTTACTTTTTTTCCCTTTTGTTTTTGGTGTTGACTCATACTGAGGTCATGTCGGATGATGATTATTTTTTGCTAATGTGATAAAAAATGAATTCTAAAACCGAGACCGACTTTTTAAGCACTTTTTTTCCAAACACACCACTGTAAAAACATTTCAAAGCGAGGCATTGACATGCTTTGCTTGCCAAAGAGTATCGACTATAAATATAGACTATTAAGTGGCACTTTAGAGGCACAATTCATTACACGTCTGATGGTTTCATAACCGCACCGGCAGTTTGTGTGCAACCAGGCAAGTGTTTCTTTCATGCTATGGACTGTGACTGAAACTTGTAGCATTAAAAATGCATCTAAGAAATGACAACACACTCTTTTCCTCTCTTCTGAGAGGCCACCGCACAGTCTGTCAATACAGTCCACCGGCACTGTAAAAATAGAACGGGAAATGGGAACAGGGAGTGCGAGAGAGCTTATGAAACTTGTGTTTTTACAGAAAATATCGGCGAAAAAAGTCAGGTAACATTAGGTTTGCACATTAGATGCTCTTTTACATTATTCATTAGCAGGGTAAAAAATCTCCTGTATATTTCGAGTTGAGACATGGTCCATGTTGGAACCCATTTGCAGCCTGTGGAAAGTACTGATGTGACATTAGAAACAGCTCCATGACCTGACTGGAGCGGTTATCCAGCCGAGCAAGACGGGAAATGGAGGTACTAGATGCTTATCTGTCAGCCGTTGCAAAAGCACATTTCTGTTTGATAAAGTTAACTTGATGGGATTTTAAAAGTTGCAAGTGGAAGACAGAGTAGGAGTCAGGGTTTTTTGGAAAAGATAAGGGAAGAAGGAAAAGGAGAAATGAGAAGTTTGGGAGTATGGAAAAGAGCGATTTAGAGTCCCAAAAATGTTGGAAATGCAGTTCTTTATCACTTTTTGACCATCATTGAATCAATGAATCCTCACAAATTTCCAAGTTTTTTAAAACAGTGGGTTTAGCTGGTGAGTCGTGACCCATCGCATTCAGCATGGACATGCTAAATGCTATCCACCTTATTTTTCCCCTTTGTAAATTCTACGGGTCAGCCTTCTGGTCTCATCCATGTCCAGCTATTTTTAGTTGTACGCAACGGCTCGCTTGCTGCTTAATATTTCAAATTAGTGTATTTAACCATATTATTTTAATGCATTATCAAATAAAGCAGCCAAATGCCTGTGAAAGAAACACCGTCGGACGAAACATTTACCACGCATTCCACAGATCGACTCATGTTATGTGCACAAGTATAAGTCTAACAGTGTGTGTGTTTGTTTGTTGAATTTCTGTCTCTGATAAATTCATTTACCCATTAAACTGTGGCATTAAATGCTAGTACGGATATCTATTTGATGTAATAGAAGAATAATGTACACATTAAGTGCATACAGTATGGAAAATATTGAATTTTCCTGAAATAATTTGTATTTTTCACATTACTCGTATGACTGGGTATTTAAAAATATAAATGAATAAGTAAGATCTGGGGGTTCAAACCGACACACATATTGAATCGCACATGGGGCTGGAGAGAAAGTGAGACTTTGTTTGTCACTGGTTTTTGTGATTTCTACATTAACAACACAAGCCTCGAATAGAGGCTTCATCTGATAAACCCCTTAACACAAGCTCCGATGCCTCAGTTCAAATATCACATCACTACAGTCATTCAAGATTTAGCGATCCAAACTTGCTAATAATGTGAGAGCACAACTTTGAACAGCACATGTTGCCCCTGAGCACTGTAACAATATCTCTCATAAAGGTTTGCAACTTTACAAAGTAAACAAAGATCCGAAAAACACTTAACCTCTTGCTAATTAGCACACAAAATACCATTGGTATAACACTACTGCTGCTTCACCAGAAGTTGTTCCCATGTTCTTTTTTATAGTAGCGCCCCTCGGAAACAGGTGGATAAACACAAAGTTTTGGGTCACCATTTGATATCCAATGTAAAGTCCAAACCACTGTGTCAAACAACCAGACTGGACCAGATCAAAACTGGCACCTGAAATCAATACGGTGATCAGTAGACCTTAATCAAGTTATTTGCTAATTAAATTTAACACGGATGTACAAGGCTGTGAAGACTTGGTACACACTGTATAAAGGTCCTAGATCATGCAATTTTCGCAGCTCACAACTTTCAAATCTGTTTTATGGAGATTCTGTCTACTGAAAGTTTTTTTTTTTTTCTTCTAGAAAGAGGTTTCGTCAGCTGAGCAATTGATATGTCCCCCATAGCCTTGTTTTCATTCCTGTCAAAAATTAAATCCAACTCTACCCTGACTAAGGTCTAAAACTTATTCGATTTCCAAACTTAGCAAATCGAGCATGAGTTTCCATACTGGTTTGCCTGACCAGTCATGCAGATCTTTTCAGCAGAGAAGCACCAGCTCAAAAACCCTAGACATGGAAAAATGGCGATAAGAAGCAGGTTCTTTGTTGAATCAAGTATAACGAAAAACCTTTGTTTTGAAGAGTTTTAAACAGAAGTCAAACTCTTTCACTGTCATTTTACTCCAATGCTATTGTTTCCGAGGACTCTTGTAGATGAACCTCTCTCCCTCTGAAGCAGCAGCGTTTAATGAAGGGGGAAACAGTTGTGTTGCAGTGGTCTTTCCCTTGACTCTGGCTTGGCACGGCTCTGAAACTGACACATAGAGCGGATCATCATTCTTGAGTGTGTTTAGGTTAAGGTCTAGACTGGCCCCGTCGCCGTGATTTATGGGAGGTTGAACATTTACACCTTGGCTTTCCCTTACTGTCTGCCCGGGCCATTCATCATGGCCGCCATGTAATGAATGGACTTGTTCAGTCTTGTGGACTTAACAAGACACTGGAGTCCAGAGAGTTCAGTAAAATAAGATTACAACTGTGGTCAAGGAAGAGAAAAGCAGAGCGACTCCCTCTGGATTCCAGCCCGGTGTGGTTGAAGGGAAGGTGGCTTGAACAAGTGACCATAGGAGCATTTGTTTTCCTCAAACTGTCCGATTCTACTGTAGTCAGAACGTGAAACTGGGGGAGAAAAAAGGAGTATTACTATTAAATCACTGTGGATGATGTTGTATACACATGTAAAGAACTCTGGCTATCCTCACCAGAATTCCTTGTCTAAGGCCTGATCAATACTTCTGAATTATGCGGGAGAAGATCCAGCTCTTGTTGTTCTATTCTCTGTTGTGCTCCTCAGTCCTGACAGAATCCAGCATGTTCATGTGAAAAGATTCGAAATTCAAACATTTATAGAGGCTCATACTAAACAGAGGATCACGTATAGTCTTATTTTAAAATCTCCATCATATCAAGGGATATTTAGTGGTTCTTTGCAGCACTTTCGGTTAAACAAAGAATCCTCTGTAGCTCTGTGGAAATCATAATAAGTTAGAAGTTTGTTTGTTTTTTTTCCATATTTAGTCTTTCATTTTTTTTTTTTTTTTTAATGATGTATATATGTGGCCCTGGACCACAAAACCAGTCATAAGTACCACAATTATATTTGTAACAATAGCCAACAATACATTGTATAGGTCAAAATTATAGATTTCATGTTCCATGAAGATATTTTGTAAATGTCCTACCATAAATATATCAAAACTAAATTTTTGATTAGTGATATGCATTGTTAGGAGCTTCATTTGGACAACTTTAAAGGTGATATTCTTTTTTTTGTTGTTGTTTTTGTTTTTGCACCCTCAGATACTAGTTTTCGAATAGTTGTACCTTGGCCAAGTATTGTCCTATCCTAACATTCATTCCATCAATGGAATAAATATTTATTCAACATTCAGATGATGTATAAATCTCAATTTCAGAAAACTGAACTGACCCTTATGACTGCTTTTGTTGTCCAGGGTCGCATATTTATATTTATAAATTCACAGTATGTGCATGCAGTATTCATGTTACACTGTCAGAAAAAAAGGTTCTGTCGCTGGGGCGGTACCCTAAGGTACAAAGTGAAAAGGTACAAAAAAAGTACTTTTAAAATACTAATATGTACTTTAAGGTACTAATATGTACGGGGTAGGTAAGGTACAAAAAGGTACAATAACGTACCTTTTCACTTTTGTACCTTATTGTGTACCTTTTTTTCTGAGAGTGTATAGGTATATCTATCATTAAAAAAAAAAAAAAAAATTCAGTATTGCACAAGAATACAGTATTGAAAACACATATGTGATTATTATTTTTTTTAAAAATTGATTTTCAGATTTTCATATTAGATGATAGAATAAATTTAGATTTATTATTATTATTATTATTTACTATTATATTTTAAAAACATTTTTAGCATTAGAATTTTTTTTAGTTAATTATTTTAATTGTGTCTATATTTTTGATTTAAAGATGCATTTATTATTTAATATTTTGGTCCCACTTTATATTAGGTGGCCTCAACTACTATGTAGTTAAGTTTAAATAATTAATTTGATACAATGTACTTATTGTGTACATAAACGTTTTTATGTTGTATTTATGTTTTGTTTTTTTTTGTTTTTAATATCTGCATGTAATTACATCCGTAATTAATTTCTGTAATTGCTTTTATAGTTACACTGCTGATTCATCCCTTATACCTTATCTTTAAACCTTTAAACCTACCCATACCACCAAACCTGTCGCTAACCTTACCTGTATCCCACCTCAATAGCAGCAAAAGTGTTTTGGAATACAATATGAACACAATAAGTACATTGTACATTTTTTTATATCAGTATAATAGTTAAGGCCACCTAAATTAAAGTGTGACCAATATTTTTAATTAAATAAACCCAGTAAATGTGGTTGTTATCACATTAATTTTACATAACTTGGCAACTCCATAGTCTTTCAGTTCCCTAATACCCCACCAAGAACATAACTGAAATATTTATAAAGCCACACGCTTGTCTGACATTGTCGTAAATGTTCCTGAACAGTAGGATTGCGCTGCACACGAACATGTCCCTGTTCCATTTCACATCAGTTTGTTACCTGACAAAGGTTTTCTCTATGCTTCTAAAACACTCACACTCACTGTGCGACACACACGTACACACACAAAAACACTCAAAGAGCTTTTCAGCGCACTTCTCCATTGATGTGACTCGAGAACCTTTACAGAAATGAAGCCATCTCCAGTGACATCTTACATATCACTGTTATTAAAAGGCTCACGAAAGCTCTTTTTGAGCACTCGCTCTTTCTCTGTCCCTCTCCTACTCTCTCCCTTTCAAATTCTCTAATAGCTTTTTTCAAGGAATAGACCATGCAAAATTCATCAGAATCCAGAGAGGATTGGATGAGAGGCTGGTGACAGGCGAGCGTTGCTGGGCTCAGCAGCTGTACGGTGGCTTTCAGCTGGGAGAAAGCAAGAGGTAAACCGTCAGTTTTCGAAATGACAGCTTCTGATAGAAACGTGTCGTGTCAAACGTCAAACGTCTAGCATTTTGAACGGCACCACTGTACATCTAATACATACGAGGGAGGACAGCAAAATCAAAGTGCTTTACGTGAGACAAAAGATGTTTTCCTTTGTTTTACATCTCTAAATGTCTTTTCTATGAGTAACGTATAATTTGTTGCTATGAAAAGTGTTCACTATACCTTTATGGGTGCAGCAGCTTGTCACCATTGCAGTACTTTCAGAAAGTGGTAATATGTGCTCTTCAGGGATACATAAGGTACTGGCCTATATAGTGACAAACTGTTGTAACTGTTTCAATCTCATTCGGCTTCCAGTGTAAAAATACAGATGACTAAGCAAGGCCAAAAATAGCACCAAAACTAATTCTAATTCTAAAACTTATTTTAAAAGTTGCCTTTTGATCAACTTATCTTGTATTCTTATGAAATGAGATTGTTACAAGCATATAAATCACAGATATTTTGTGTTATAGTTGATGCATTTTTGTCATAGTGATAGTTCACCAAAAAATAAACATTTAGTAATAATTTATGTTGTTCACTCTCTCATGTTGTTGCAAACCATTACGGTTTGTTAGAAATCAAAATGAGTTGAAATTGGAGTTTTAAGTAAAATTGCTCAAATAGTACCTTGTTTTTATACTTTTTCCAAAAACCTAAAAAAAAAAAAAAACGTTCTAAGATGTAAATATAACAAAGATTAATAAAATACATTTATGTCTTTATAAAATAGTAATTCAGTATTTGTATTTTACAATTTTACATAATTCAGAGTGTCACTTGATGTTTCTTTGAAACTATTTGTGACATTTACTAGCAGTTTCTGATTGAAAATTACACAAGCGTTTTGTGCCAAAGATTGTTTCTGACACAGGATAAAAAATAAAGGTAATTGTGACTTTATTTATTTATTTATTTATTTATTTCACACACACACACACACACACACACACACACACACACATATATATATATATATATATATATATATATATATATATATATATATGTGTGTGTGTGTGTGTGTGTGTGTGTGTGTGTTTCACAATTTTGAGTTTATAATTAGCGATTCTTGCTTGTTTTCTAAGAACTGTGATAAAGTCACTATTTATTTAATTTATTTTATTTTTATTTAATTTTATTTATTTTTCATTTTTATTCTATTTATTATATTTTTAATTTGCAATTTCATTGAATTCACCCACTGGACATTTATTCCATTATTTTAATAATTATAACTTGAGGTGAGCACATTTTACATTTTTTTAGTCTGAAATATTCCTTCAAATGTGTGAAATTGCTATTGAGATAAATCTGAATGCTAACTTTCTTCAAGAATTATAGACTTTCTTGCTTCAGAAAACAGTCTGAAATCAAAGCCATTGCTGCTGGATCACTCAAACAGAACGATACTGAAAAAGCCACAGTCCAGTGTTTACTCTTCTGGTCATTTAACCTCCTAATGGTTTGCTTATAGTAGTTTCTGTCCTCTTTGGGATGGGGGATATGGTTTAACAACAAGAAGATTACACACAGCAGCTTTCTCAGAGTGTTTTTATTCTTTAAGTCGTCCTTTGGTGTCTCTGTTTCTCTGAGCATATGGCCAGGAGAAGGTTCATTACAGAGGCAGACTTTACGTAACCTCTGAGCCTGTGAACTCCTGCTGAGAGGCCGGTTGGATCTCCTCCATCTTTGGCTTCCTCCCTTCACCATTACACCCCTAGTGGAGGGCATTCAGAATCCCACCGATCGCCTTCATTTGCTACTTTCTAACCTTCTCTCCGATCCAGTAATGAGGGTGTACTTTACTTATTTATGTGTTTATCTGAGAACTCATCCCATTCATAATACATGGGGCAGCGTACCCCTGTAGACAAGATAACTGCAAAGTCCTTCTTTTATCCCTCTTTTCTTATTTTAGCCTGCTTGCCCCCATGTCAAAGTCTGGGAGGACCAATGTGGTTTGGTTGGACTATCGATTTGGCCGGTCTTCAGCTCTACCCCAGCTGTGTGACCTCTTTTTACATAAGAGGGCACGGGACTCATGCCAGACCTAAACAGATACTCTGCAAACTCATCTGCTTGGCGTTTTGGTAGATATTTGACTTCATCAGTGTGTGCTGGGTAATAATTATCCATCTATGAGCAATGTCACATGTGTAGCAGTGTGATATGGCTGTACATCATGATTCTAATAGGCTAAATGGTCGTTAAAAAAAAAAAAAAGGAAAGAAAAAATAGTCACATTTGTGGTCGTTGGCCAAAAATTACCGACCAAAAGTAGCTTATGTCTGTGTACTTACATTTTCAATTACATTGTAAAGTGTGCAACACGTATGTAATAGTCTTTTGGTTACATAAGTACACTGTAAAAAACAATCAACTTAACAGTCAACTTAAAATAATTTGTAACCTGGCTGCCTTCAAATTTTAAGTTCAGTCAACTCAAAAAAAGTTTATTCAACTTGAAATGTTAAATTATACTAAGTGACAACTTAGATATTTGAGTTGAATCAGCTTAAAATTTTAAGGCAGCTGGGTTACTTACCCATCTGTTAAGTTTAGCAAACACAAATATCTAAGTTGTTACTTAGTACAACTTAACATTTCAAGTTGACTAAACTTATTTTAGTTGACTGAACTTAAAATTTTAAGGCAGCAGGGGAACAAATTATTTTAAGCTGACTCAACAAATTGCATTTTTTATTTTTTACAGTGTAGCTGTGTAACAGACTCTGTCGGTTACATATATGTGACCCTGGACCACAAAACCAGTCATAAGTGTAAAATTTTTGAAATTGTGATTTATATATAATCTGAAAGCTGAATAAATAAGTTTTCCGTTGATGTATGGTTTGTTAGGAAAAGACAATATTTGGCCGAGATACAACTATTTGAAAATCTGGAATCTGGGTGCCAAAAAAATCTAAATATTGACAAAATTGCCTTTAAAATTGTCCGAATGAAGTTCCCAGCAATGCATATTACTAATCAAAAATTACGTTTTGGTATATTTACGGTAGGAAATTTACAAAATATCTTCATGGAACATGATCTTTACTTAATATCCTAATGATTTTTGGCATAAATGAAAAATCGATAAATTGAACTCATCTGATGTATTTTTGGCTATTGCTACAAATATACCTGTGCAACATAAGACTGGTTTTGTGGTCCATGGTCACATATGTAACAGTGGCTGCCTATTACATCTACATAATTACAAACTGTAACTACAGGCTGTTCCATAACTTAAGTACATGGTAAGTACATTTTATTTCATGTAAGTACAACGGATACTACTAAGTATTTAATTAGGTAATTAGGTTACCAAACACTTATTTTTCTAAAGTAAAACCAAGCAGTTAAGTTACAGCGGTGGTTCACTTTTTCTTCGACTCAAGGATGTAATGTATTTAGAGGTGGAGGTCAGAGAATTATGCATTTAGAAAACTGTAAGAAGAATCCTTTAAGGAACTTTGATGAAACTTTAAATTAAAGCTGTGTCTCTGCTTTTAGTGCTTTATAATGTTATTTGCTATGCATAGGAGCACAACTGTACAAAGCTTTATATGGATAATGATTACAACCGTTATATAAGTACATAATGTTATTTTGATGAGGCTTTGAGTGGTGTTTGTTCTCTGTAAGTGTCAATCACAGTAAAAGTGGAGAGAACTGCTGTAAATACAGTGGAGAGTAAATACAGTGGAGATAGATATTAACCTCATGCTCAAAGAGGTTTTTCAGTGATATTCATGCTCACATACTGCTCTCGTTTATGACTGTTGCCATAAGCAATCCGACAGAACAGGAGCAGCTCTCAGGATGCTGATGGCCTCGTACTGAGAACGTATAAAGAGGCCAAAAATCAATAGCTATAGCAAATGGAGAAGGAACACATTTTTCTTAACATCTGATTTTGCTGTAAAAAGCATTTCTAATCTAAAAAATATAAACTGCAGTGTTTGGTGAAAACATTTTTCTATATCTTAAAATGATAAGGGAAACTGTGACCAGTTGTCATATAAGTGACATTCTCTATTGTTTTTTTTTTTGTTTTTTTTCTTTTTTTTTATATTGGCTTCAAATATCTTTCTGTTTTTCCCTCCAGGTTAGTCAAATTATCATTATATTTTGGCCGTAGTTGCTTGGTAAACATGAAAACACAATAAATCCAATCTGGCATAGATTGATGGCAAGCATCATAAATGTACTTTATAATGAAGGTGGATTTTAAGCAAACGGTTAAACTGTTTTCGATGCCTTTTTTTTATAGATGTCAGATTTTGTTTGTTTTTATATTGACAGATTCACTGGTTTTAGATGTTGTCATTTTATAAAATTAATTAATTACAGTTTATGTTGGCTGAAAGAGCTGTTGCATTTTTGCTGCATAATTGGCTAATAAACCTATATGAGAAATGTCTGCTTTCCATTGTGACATCTCCTGCTATTGGGGCAAGTTGTCACAAAAGGTCAATGTGTGTTTAATCAACTGTATCTTTGCTTCTGGCCAAAAAAGTGGAAATGTTCAAACTTTTCTGTAGTGTAGAGATGTTCACAAACATGCCATTATAGAAACCAAAGGTGGAAAAAAACACTAATTTGTTTAAATTTGACCCTGAATGTTTTACTGTGACATTGGGTGTGCGGCGACCCTTTCAGTCACACTAAAGCTTCTCCGCTCTTATTGTCTTCTTTTCATTAACTGGCTTTTGGTGATCAGGATAAATAGGATCAGTTTAATTTTCATAAGCTCTTAATATCTGTTAAACGCTAGCTGAATAATGTAGTTGAAATTAGATCCAGATAATTATCCTTGGATATTAGTCCATTAAGAATCAGATGAAAATGCGTTACTGAAAAGGCAGATAAAAAGGCAAATGTTATACAGCTGATAAGATGAGTAAAGTGATAAAAATGGAGAGAGAAAGCATGAGCATGATGAACAGAATTGTAAATATCTATGTATGTATATCAGAAGGAAGTCACATGGCACAGCAACCTCTAAAGCCATAATGGGCTTTTAAAAACATGAATGAGGGAACGTGGGAATTTACGGCCTGAGGCAGAGCGCGGCTCATCGAAAGCAGGTGATGTGCATCGACGGGCCATTCTCCACCCTTAGACCAGCTGGAAAGGATGCGCTCCTAATGCCTTGATTATTGTATTATTCTCACCTTCATCCACAAATACTTGAGAGCGACCCGTCAGAATGTAATCTCTCCCAGGGGAAGCGGTGGCCATGGTTGCCGTTTGATTTTCTGTCATGGCTGTGAGGCCTAATGAAAACTAATGTTGGGAGAAGGGAAATGACTTGTTAAAAGTAGCAGGGGCTAAAAATTGAAGAGGGTGGATGGGATATTACAGAGACGCCTGGCTCTCCACTGGCCCCCGGCACTCCTCCTTTTCTGGCTCCTTGGCCATTTATATTTGAATGTTTTGACAACCTTGTAAATTGCAGTATTGATCTATGCCATAGCGAAGAATAGAAATACAAAGTCGTGAGGGACAACCGTGAGTCTGTGTGTGTGCGTATTGATGATTGTAATGAATGATATTACATCAGATGACCTCTGAGATGTGGAAGAATCTCTTTGGTTTTAATTTGAGCCGCCTATTCATAATGCTGTCAAAAGAAAATCTCCAAATTAATAAAAGCAAGTGTCATTAAGATTCAAGTGTGGTTCAGTAACTGGAAAAATAGGGACTTGAGGAGGAGAGAAATGACAAACACACAAGAAAGAAAACCTTTTCATGAAACAGGTGAAGGAGAGGGAAAAAAACTCTTAGGACCAGTGACCTGGTGACACGATGACAAGGTGAAAATACAGAGAGTTGGTTGTTTGCCTTGATGATGCACAGGTTTTTCTGCTGCTTTGTTTGTTTATTTATTTTTCCTTTGGTTTGCAAGAAGTAAGGAATATGGAAGAAATCATTTATAATAAGCCTTCATCGCAAAATAAACTTAGACAGGTTGGACTAGGTACTGTCCTGAAGGACTTTATTTAAAAAAAATAATGACACCTCAGCCCACTTTTTTATTTTATTTTATTTTTTATTTATTTATTTATTTTTTTTTTTGTCAGCAAGGCAATTTCATTAATCAGTGACAGTACATACATTTATAATGTTATAAAATATTTCTGTCAAAATAAATATTTTTTAAATAAATTTCTATTCGATTTCTATTCGTCAAAGAAACTTGAAAAAGGAAAAAAAAAATGTGTTTTAATTATTTTATTTTAATTATAGATGACTTAATAATATTTAAAAAAAAACAATACAAATATTATGCTGCACAACTGTTTTCAACACTGATGAAAATAGTAATGAATCAGTTATTGTTATAGAAATTATATAAAATGTAATTATATATTTAATGTAACAGGCTGGAGTAGTGATGCTGAAAATTCATCTTTGCTATTAAAAAAAAATAATATATATATATATATATATATATATATATATATATATATATATATATATATATATATTATAAAATTATATATATATAGCAATAGATTGTAAAATTGTTACTGATATTTCACAATATTTCATTTTTTTGTGTATTTCTTATAAAGTAAATGCAGTGTTGATGAAAATAAGAGATTGAGATTAGAATAGATAAGATTAATAGATCTTTATTAAATAGATTTTACAAACCTCAAACCTATTATTGGATTAAATTATCAATAATTAGGATTTATTTATGTTGTAGATTATTTTAAAGAAAAGAAAGAAAAATCCATTTCCATGTGGTGCCAGTTAGATATTCTACAGAGAGACTGTAAATGGATGTCCTTTTACTTAAGATGACAAATACTTTTACTTATGAAAGCTTATGTACAGTAATGATTTTGTACATACTCTTTAATATAATTACACTTAAATCTAACATAATCTTTTATTTCTGAATGACTATTGTTTTCATTTTTGCCTCTGTAATGACAAAAGCAGCCAATATTGCAGCACTGTTGAGTGAACATTCCTAGAGTTATGCAGTGTGTGATACAGAATGATGATATCCAAGATTGTCATATTGGTAAATGATCTGTGAGGATCCACAGTCTCAGGCAGGGTTGGATTCATTTCATTTGGTTCTGAAAGCATAAAGCATTCAAATAGAAATAGCTCTACACATCTTTACACTTTCACCTCAGCAACTAAGCATAAAAATCAAGTACTAAGGCCAGGCCAGTACACAAGCTGCTGAGTGTTTGTCTCAAATCAATTGACCAAATTTGTGGGGAAAAAAGAAAGAAAGAATTGAGAAGATTAAAAAATGTCAACCATCCCTTTCAGGAAATATAAATGTTCTTTTCGCAACACTTTTTTGCATTTCTGCATATTTATTTGTGTGGTTAACTAATTGTTTCTTTGTTACCCATGTGAAGAGAGTAAATGAGAGCAAATGGATAGACTGGAGTGTGGGCGTTCAACGCATTCACGACTAACATTTTTAGTCACTGATGCGTGACCTTTAAAAGCAACTAAACTGCTTTTCTTCTGAGCTGTTTTCCAACTGACAACATATATTTGGCAAATATACAAACAAATATGTAAATGCACCAAAATAAACTCACTACACCTTATTTATTATTATTATTATTATTATTATTATTACAGTTTTTCACATTCGTTAAAACACTAAACCCCATTCTCTAAACCAAATTCTGAATAGCCTAAATCAATTTGTCAAATAAATCACTCTTTCTGCAAGACCTTAAACATGTTTAGACACTGTTTGCATATCTCATGCACTCTTTTTGCAAAAGTCTAAACACATTCTCGCTCACTAAGACACAATTTGCTCTGTGATGAACTTGTGATGCAAAACCTTAAACACAAGAAAGCAAAGGTTAAGAACAACTGCAACATGGTTGTCATAGTTTACACACACTAATTCAAAATTCTTCACACTTGTTTCTATATATTTAAATATACAAAATAGTTCAAAGCAAGTTCAAAGTGCACAAAAGGCATCGGTCAATCTAAAAGGTACAGAAGAGTGTGAATATATATATATATATATATATATATATACATACTGTATATACACACATATATATTTATAAAAACCAGTCAGTATCTGGTGTGACCACCACTTGCCTCACGCAGTGCAACGCATCTCCTTCGCATAGAGTTGATCAGGTTGTTAATTGTGGCCTGTGGAATGTTGGTCCACTTTCTTCAATGGCTGTGTGAAGTTGCTGGATATTGGCAGGAACTGGAACACGCTGTCGTATACGCGGATCCAGAGCATCCCAAACATGCTCAGTGGGTGACGTCCGATGAGTCTGCTGGTCATGTAAGAACTGGGATGTTTCCAGCTTCCAGGAATTGTGTATAGATCATTGCAACATGGGGCTGTGCATTATCATGCTGCAACATGAGGTGATGGTCGTGGATGAATGGCACAATAATGGGCCTCAGGATCTCGTCATGGTGTACATTCAAAATGCCATCAATAAAATGCACCTGCGTTTGTTGTCCATAACATACGCCTGCCCATACCATAACCTACACTGGACACTGTGTTCTCCATTTTTTGATGTAGTGTCTAATGAATGATTTGTAGTGCGTATAGTATTGACTAATATGTGTATAATTTGAAAGCTTTGTTTGATTTTGAGTACAGGTGAAATGGTTTTGAAGCGATTCTTTGATTTTGCCAGAAGAGTCATTGGTTCTGTGAATTTAGTTTGAACATTTGGATTTGTGTTTAAGGTTTCGAGAAAATGAGTGATGGTTTTAAAAAATGTGTTTTAGCATTTTAGAAAAACTGTTATTTTATTTTATTTATTTATTTATTTTTGTTTAGCTTATAGGCCCATTTATTTTATTGGCCAGAGGTAGAGCAGTAATTGTAACACTTGCAGATATCTGTATTTGCCCTCTTTTTGGAAGTAATCACTACTTTTCAAAGACCTAAATGTGCTCCCGTTTTCAGATTGCTCTTGTTCCACTTCCTTTTCAAGTAGCTTGTACAAAAGTTCTCATACTGTGCAAGTGGCCATTACCAAAGTTACAAAAGTCGAATAAGGCCACCCTGAAGTGCCAGGGACACTGGAACATTTTATCATTATTTGTGGGTTTTGCCTTTGTGCAACAGTGTCAGTGAGTGAAAGGAGCAAAGAGAACAGAGTGGGATCAGGATATATTAAAGACCCAGACAGTTGCTAAGCTGTTCTGAGTGTCGCTACGCGAGGGGTTAGGGTGTTTTGGTTGGTTAATGGGATGTTTGGAGAAAGAGCCCTCAGGTCTAAACATTGTTTTAGCTGATGTGAGGTTGATGGTCATGGACTCCACAAGGTGACTGTTTTTCGACTTATTTAATTTGTGATCCTCAGTTAATTTTCTGTGGGAAACACACATTTTACAAAGTCTACACAGAATGTGATTGACACAGTGGATTCTCATCTTAACATCATAAGAGTTTTCATGAACCTAAGTTAATTAGGCATTTACCTTCATGCCGAACCATTGCATTTATAGCATGTATTTTTATAATTAGCACTATGCAGTGAAATTAGGTTTAAGTGAAGCACACAAAAAGTTATAAGTTCGCCACTATTTTGAGGTCACGCTACTCAAGTTATTGAAATCACTCACTAAAATGGATCCAAATTAAACTGTCATGTTATATACAATCACATGCCGTACAGTTTTCATTTTAGTTCATTATAAAAAGCATAACTTCCAGAAGTGTAAGAGAAAAGTTGTTACGGATATTAATTTTCTTGAGGATAATTTAATTTTAGCATTTTTATGTCACACTGAGTCAAAAGTAATGTATTTTATTTTACATGCACGTTGAGTTGGAAGCTCGCTTGACATGTCACTTCTTTCCACTAAACTTAAAGTCCCCATGAAATCAAAATTAAAGTTTTTCGGCTTTTAGTATAAATACGTTAGTCTTACAGTTGTCTATAAAGTAGTGTGCTCCAAAACAATAACAAAATTCACATTTACAAGATTGAATAAGCATTCAAAACTTAGTCTCTCCCTTATGCCAAAATGGATCAATGGTTTTGATGACATCACGCTGCACTTCAGGTTCACATCAAACTTTCTGTCCAATCAAATGCGCTCTAGAATCCGAAACATCCTGCCCCCTACACTATAAATAGACGTTGAAGTGGTTTTGGTCTATATAGATAATTGTGCCCTTCATGTCAACTGTGAGGGAGGTGAATTTTTATAATAACTCATCCGTTTAAATTATATTAAACCTTAAAGTTCTGCTTAATTTAGGGCGTGGCCACTTGAGTGACAGGTGGATTGCCGCTGCTGTCACCACTGTCGCGCTAGGCGGGCGTGGTTTCAGCAACCAGCTCCACCCATGTCCCGCCTCTTTGCCCATTTTTGATTATCCGGGAGTGACGTGCAGTGACGCGATTCCAAGATATCGACGGCTGTTTCCCGCCCACTAAGAGCTTAAAAAATGCTCTTCAGAAACCTACGGGTAACGTCACGGACTTCACCACATAGAATAACACTGCGTGTTTCAAGGCTCTTCAGTGGACCCTTTAAAACCAGTCAATGGGACAGTCATAATCCAAAATATCTTAAATAGTTTTCCAAAAAACAAACAAAGCTTTTACGGGTTTGGAAACACATGGGGGTAACCCTTTAACAACAGTATTAAAAAGCAGCAAATTGGCAGTTTGTTTAGGCAAAGGTTAATAGTGAGAACAGGTCCCCAAATTAAAGTGTGACCAAAAATACAATTTCAGTCTTTGTAATTCAGAATTTCACATTTCATTTCAGGTTTATTTAATGAGAGCAATGCAAAGAAAGTGCAAACTTATGCCTTATGCTCTTCTGGGAAATTACTGAAGAGATACACCAAGTTTTGCTTCCTGAGCCATCAACAAGCTTTATATCCCTAGAGAAGAACGTTTTCACCTTTTCATGTAATAAACAGGACTTTCACAGCAGTGTTATTTTAGTATTAATTATATTATAGTATTTTGAACTAGCCTTTATTTTTAGATTTTTAGTTCTTGTTTTAATTTAGTTTGTATTTTTATGTTCTTTTTTATATTACTTTTATATAAATGCAATTAAAGAGAATGCTGACTGATTGAACAATAACATTTAGTAATAAGGATCAATGATGATTAAATACTATTTACATGGAGTCATCATGAATACTTTATTGTACGACTCCAAAAGACAGTAAATGCAGTCGTTTATTATTCTCTCATACTCTGAATGAGATGAAGCCACAGAGACTGAAATACTGGAATACTTTTGAGCATTAAGCAGCGAAGACCAGTTTAGAAGTCAATTACTCTCTCTTGCTGCATCCAACAGGGCATTCCCAAATTTGGATGGTTAGAAATGAGTCTGCATTATCAGTCCTCTCAATGAGGCAAAGAGGGCGATGAGGGGATTAGCATTAGCATAATTAGCATTGTTTAGTGAGAGCTCACTAGCTGTAGCCTGTGAGAGTTAATTCAGCGCTAGTTGTGTTATGCCCTATGTGCTCTATCCATTACATGCTAAAAAAAATCAAATTACAGAGCTCAGTGCTGGTTTTTACACTATTACATTGGATTGTGCTTCAGTGTGCGCACTGATTGAGCCAAACAGGAGTTTGATGGAAATTCGTATGAGCACAGAGTAATGGTGTTTTCTCCTGAGCTCTTTAGAGACACTAGATGTCCCATTACTGCTCTCAATTTACTGCCATGCTCACATGTAATCCTGCTTGCTATTCACCGGATATGAGTCGTTATGTATTCCAGGAACAGTGGCATGTTTGTTTATTTATTTATTGCATGTTATCATGAATATGCTGGGGCCTAAACTTGTTAATATTCGTGTTGGAGTTTGTCAAAGTGAACCTCAGAGGACCTGGTTGGATCATAAGATAATTCCCACATATAAGTATACACATACTGTATATATGCTTTTCCTGTGTATATTCGGAAACACACACTTTAAATTTAGTGTTTTATCAACAGAAGTCTTTGTTTCTCCTAGTCATTGGTGTGTTCATTGGTGTGTCAAGGAGGTATAAAATGGGCAAAGCTAACATTAGCATTCCCAAGTTGCTTGATTGGCTTATAAAATACGAAACCTGCCTTGCTGCCAGCATTTTTTTAACCAATCACCTGAGCCATAAATATTGTTTGACTCACTGCTCTTGAGATGTAAAATGATGTAATGACAACACTGATTGGCTGATGGCACCACAAGACTACGTTCAACCTCAATCCCTTCACTAGCAACTATCCTGAGATGGGACACCAAAGGTAGCAGACAGGAAAAAATGTCCATTTCACACTTCAGAAAATGACACTGCTAAAACATCTGTTAAAACATTTTTATCTCCTGTCTGTCAACCGTATTTTTGTGTTTGATTGATTGAATCAATGATTTTGATGATTTTCTGATTTATTTAGCATGCTCAGATGAGAATGTTTGACAAGTCCTACAGCAACTAAAATAAAATATAAATGTGCCATCTGAAAAGCTTGGAGCAGTTCCAGGCAAGTAGTTGGAATGGTTTTCACAAATGAGAACAATGCAGAGAAAGTTCAAACTTATGCCTTATGCTCTTCTGGGAAATTATTGAAGACATACACCAAGTTTTGCTTCTTGAACCTGAACCATCAACAAGTTTTATATCCCTGGAGAAGCAAGTTTTCACCTTATTCATTTAATAAACAGAACTTTCACAGCAGTGTTATATTAGTATAAATTATATTATACTATTTTGAACTAGCTCTCATTTTTTGATTTTCAGTACTCATTTAAGTTTTAGTTAGTTTGAAGTTTTTATTTGACATAGTTTTAGTATTTTAAAGTACTTCAGTTTCAGCTTCAGCTTCAGTTTTCTTCTACCTGTATTTTATTTCATTTCATCTGTTTATTTTCAGCTTTTCAATACTTTAATAGTTTTTTTTTTTTTTTTTTTTTTAGATAACAATAGCAGTGCTTTAACACCACCTTGTAAATATCAAATGTCGGTGAGCATCTCAACATGAGGCTGTAACTTTCTTTTGTTGTACTTAAGGCTTTTATGGTCTCTTGGAGCCTCTGCTTGTCTCGGTGCCACCCTTCTTGCGATCTTAGCAGTCTGCGCCATTATAACAGTATGTTTTAGATGCACTGTAAAAAAAAAAAAGTTGTTTTTAATTTAAAAAGTAAAGTGTTCATGCTGCCTTAAAATTTTAAGTTTAGTCAACATGAAATGTTAAATTGTACTACATAAAAACGTGGACACTTACACTTAAACACTTTTTTTTTTTATATTGAAACTACTTTTTGTATAGTTTTTTTACAGTGTGTGTGACATTAGGTTTTGTAGTACATTTAATATTATTATTATTATATTCCTACTATATTTGGAATTGTGTTGATGTTAGACTGAATCACTATGCATGGTCTATATTTACATACAAACTAAATTTGTTGAAATGAGCCTAAACCACAGGCTGACAGAAACAATTGGGACTATCCATGAATATGCCAATGGAAATATGTGAATTAAAATTTTTCACCTGTATCATCTTACCTCCATGGACACTCAATTTATTCAACAGAGCTGAAGTTGCCAGAAACAGCAAAGCTGCTGATGCTGCACTCCATATTGTGATTCAGGTCAACAATGACTGCCAGAACAGTAAACAAATTTTCTGGTTGACTAGTGAAAATGAGCAGGCATTCAAGTGGACAACATCACTCATAAATGATGTTTGCTGCTGTTCAGTTTACTTAATTAAAATGAGCAAAAGCAACACATTTTTGTCAAAACATAATTCCACTGCAATTCAGTTCAGTTGGTAAAGTGAAAGTTTAGTTAGTTATTTTGTGTGGTGACTACATGAGTAATTTTTGTTGGCATCAAAGGGGACCTATTATACAAAAATCACTTTTATAAGGTGTTTGAACACAGTTGTGTGGCTGCAGTGTGTGAAAACCAGCCTATAATTGTAAAAATCCACCCACTTCTTCTTTTCTTTCTTTTTTTTTATGATCCCAATAAATCATAAACAGTCTTTCTGAATATGCCATTCCAGATTTCTCCCTATGATGACGTAGTCGTAGGAAAAAAGTCCTGCCCATTTGTGATGATGGTAACACTTTAGAATACAGTTCCATCATTAGTGAATAACTGCACAGGAACAAATGACTAATGCACTATTAACATTCTAGTAACTACTATTGACTAACAAGAAATTCTGATTAAAAAATCAGTAAGTAATAGTGCTCAGTTGAAAGTAGTAGTTCACTATTAGCTAATCAGTAACTACTTTTTTTTTTTTTCATATCTCCCAAAGAACTACTAAGAACTACTATATACATATTCATAATTAATGTGAATGATGCAAAATGTACAATTAATTCTAACATTAAGTAAAGATTATGGTAACCCACTAGTAATGACTGGGGTATTACCAAATACTTCAGAAGAAATTACTATGTTTTTGAATCCGTATTCTAAAGTAAAGACAATGATAATTCTCTAGTAATGACTGAATCATTGTAAGCTGTTGAGGTATATGTAAGGTTTTGGATAGTAATGACTCAAGTGTTACTATGTACTTCAGAAGGAGTTACTAATTATTTGGATCCGTATTCTAAAGTGAAGATCATGAAAACCCACTAGTAGCGACTCAAGTGTTATCAAAGCCATCAGAGGTATAACTATCCAGAACCTTACAAAAACCTCAATAGTTTTTAATGACTTTAGTCATTACTAAGGAGTTATCTTGATCTTCACTTTAGAATATGGATCCAAATAATTAGTAATTCTGAAGTATTTGGTAATACCCCAGTCATTACTAGTGGGTTACCATGATCTTCACTTTAGAATTAATTATACATTTTGCATTATTTACATTAATTATGAACTTGTATATAGTAGTTCTTAGTAGTTCTCTGGGAGATATGAAAAAAAATAGTAGTTACTGATTAGGTAATAGTAAACTACCACTTGTTTTCCCAACTGTCTTTCTGAAAGCGCTTCTTGGCACTATGCTAATATTGTTAAAACTACCATTGTCTCTGCCTGTTTTCACTGATACTGCCTTCACCTGCTACCAGAATGATAATGTGGTATTTACAAATTGCATCTGAAAGCAATGTAAAGTTGACTTCTTGAATTTGTCGCGCTCCTAATCACAAGTGGAACGTATAAAGTTAATGATAGCATGCGATGGCACCATGAGTCCAGCTACAGTATGTTGTTATTTTTATCACACCGTGCTCCCTGTCTGGGTAATTCTTAAACACTCATTCATTATGCACAGTAATGTCAGATGACTGACTTTTAAACCGATTCTGGCTTGAACAAATAAGGCTGAACAGCGCTACTGAGAGTTTCTGACATTTTCAGTGCGCAAGATTGTCTTGTTTTGTTTTTGCCTGCCCTTGAAGCTCCTCCCTCTTCTGAAAAGAGGTCTGGGAGCACCAGCTCATTTGCATTTAAAGGGGAAAACACAAAAATGTTGTGTTTTGGCTGATACCCTAAAAGTGTCAATTTTAACAAGCTATAAACAAATTTTCTGTCAGGTATTTTGAGTTAAAATTTCACATACACACTCTGGGGACATCAGAACCTATTTTGCATAATGTAAAAAGGAGCAGCATAATAGGACACCTTCAACCAGTGTTGCTAAGTCCACGATTTTCCCGCGGAATTGGACTACTGTAACACTGTTGCCGCGGGTTGTTTTTCATTTCTGTGGGTTGAAGTGACCCCAATAATGTGATATTTAGCATCAGGAGTGTTAATTTTACCAGGGGAGTCATGCAAAAATCGTGTATTTTACACCCTGGGGACTGGGGGGACTCGACTGGGTCTTGTTTTGAATAGCAATTGGGTGGGTTTTGTTGTGAAAACCTTGCAATCCTGCCTTTGACTAAAACTGGTGATTGAATTTCTAGTGCTCAGCATGACAACATGACAAAGATTGTACTAAAAACAGAAATGTTTTCCCTTTGCATTTTTTCAGAGTTTCACGTACAGATGACAGCATTGTCCAAATAATCCATTTTCATACAGATCCACAAAAAATACTAAAAACACTGGAAAACTGCTGCACTTTGAAAGCCGTTTTTAAAAAGTTTGTTGTCTTGCAAATACATGGCCAAAACACTAAAAAGTTGTCTGGGTAACACTTTAGTATAGGGATCAATTCTCACCATTAACTAGTTAGCATGCCTATTATTAACATATTGGCTGTTTATTAGTACTTATAAAGCACATATTCTGCATGACCATATTCTACATCTCTAATCCTACCCAAAACCTAAATTTAACAACTACCTTACTATTAATAAGCAGCAAATTAAGAGTTTATTGAGGCAAAGTCATAGTTAACGTTTGTTAATAGCAAGAATTGGACATTAAAATAAAGAGTGACGGTTTTCTGTTTTAGTTAAAAATGATGTCATGTCAACACCCCTGAAATGTTTAAATTAAGTGTTAATTTATGTACTTTTGTGTAACAAGAAGTGTTTTTATGTTATACTGAGTGAAGTCATACAGGTTTGGAATAATATGAAATTAAATAGATGATGACTTTCATGATTCATATATATATATATATATATATATATATATAGATATATATATGTATAGATGTATATATATATATATATATATATATAGATATATATTTTATATATATATTTCTGTGAACCAGGCAGACCAATTAACTATTTTCTGAAAGAAGATGAAGAGAACTGGGGGATATTGACAGAAAATGCATTGTCCAGCCACTTTTTCTTGTAGAATAGCCTGGTTAATAACCTTCATCTTACCTTTGTTGGTGGGAGCTCATGTCCTAGAATTATGGATACTTTTTATTATTTTTTTTTTTCTTAACCTTTTTAAAGTTGCTAAACAAATTAATCCTGTTTCTCAGCTTTGTGAAATTCACAAGGTTACTTATGCCTTATGCCATCTTTGTTCCTTCCTACTGTATAAGGCTGTTCATTCTCCTGTTCCCTGACTACACCTAAATTGATATCTACTGTAGCTGGATTGGTATTGAATCTTATTTCACATTATATGAACTCTTCCATACTCTGAGACTTGATCATCGCACGTTTTACCTTGTAGATGTGAAACACCTTGGCCCAGTAGGAGTGATTGTGGGTTTCAGCTGGTGGCATGTTGGACCTGTCAACAGTGAATTCTGTCATGACCAACCCGACAACTCAGACTTTGCCTAGAGGCAAGACTGGATGTCTGCACCACTGACTTCTAGGCTGTTGAAAACACAATTCTTCTCATGAATCCTATTCTACTCAGAGAAGAACACCATCCTAATAAAAGCATGTGCCTACACTTTTACAGCCATGTTTTCTCTAATCTATTTTATTAGCCTGTCTTCAGAGACAACAGCTGAGGTTTAATGTCACATGGTAGCATATGTACATCCATCTCGCTCTACCTCCTTGCTCTCTTCTTCTCGCTCCGTCTCTTTCTCTGCAAATCCCCAGTGCCCTTTCTTTGACAATCCGATGGCTCTCATACTCACTCTTGAAGGATGATATCCCTAATGTTCATGACAAATTAATCCACTGGGGGAAAACCTGTGACAGTGAGCCAGCAGTTGGTCATTGCTTTTACTAAATCTGTCATTTTCGATTTGCGGATCCGTTTTGTAGGGGGGTTGCATATATAAGCAGCAAATTTGTAGAACCTGGATTAAGTTAGGGGGTGGGAGAAAAGTGTAGATGCTAACTCAAATGTTGTCATTAAATTGCATATGCTCCCAAAGCAGCTAATTGAGTTTGAAATGTTGCAGCGCTGTTACAGTAAGAAAAAAAAAAAAAATGCTATGAAGGATATTGAACAGAACATATGGTAATTTAAAACTTTTGCTAATCAATCAAGGTCATTAAAGGACTTTGCTTACTTGAGTGTCTACTTTGCTATTGCAAGCATTCATGCAATAAATGAAGAATGCAACAGAATTACTTTATGCAACCCCTATGCAACCCCTTTTTTACTATTAGATTTTTAAACATTAAACTTATTATTTATTTAAAGATACAGTTGACCAGCAATTTTTTCAAATCTGTATTTCTTTATTTCTTCATTCCCTTTCTACAGACGTGGTCTTTTGAACTAGTAACTTGTATACAGCAAAACAACCCAGGCTCATTAGAAATACGTGCCTCTACAAACATTTTTGCATCACCGTAATTACGTACTTTACTGCACGTTTCACGGAAGTTTCAAAGTGAAATGTCCAGAGAGTGACGCTAAAACATACGTTCAATATGTGATCTTGGCTAGCTTTTATTATGTTGGTACGGACACGTATTGCTGCATTTTTATTATGCTGCTTGAGGTACGTATTGCAGCTGTTCAGAATTGAAACATTCAGGGTGATTCGCTAAAGTTTAATGCTCTTATTGGAAATATCCCCTACACCAAACCCAACCGTAAACCTAACCGATAGTGTTAACAAATGCAAAACTGATTTAAAATGTATTTTGTGATACAACCATGCTATTTTCGCTTCCTCATTCAGATTTGAGCTGTTTTGTCAAATCATAGTTTCACAGGGTTTGAACCAGAGCTCTTCATCACCCAAGCACAACACCGCATCGCGTGAGCTACTGAGCAAACCGGCTGTGTTAGAAAACTCATGTATATGAAGCTGTATATGTGACGACAACATTCAAATGTATCAATTTTCAAATCGCGCATGATGTTAAAATTGTTTTAAAACCATAATATAATATTCAGCAGTAGTAATCACCTGAAAATTAGGGTTTATTAATCAAAACTCTTTGTGTAACTCATACTATATGTGAATATTGCTTGGTAAATAACGTCTTATGTTTATCTCAAGAGTTCTGCTCACATATCTGATTGATTCGATTTACATGATAACTGTCATTATGAAACCTGCAATTTTCATAAAGATATTTCATTTCCCCATGCATGCCACAAATGCAATTTATCCCATAAGATGTAGAATATTCTAAACTAATTTATAGAAATTGCATGATTCATAGCCGCCACAAGGACGGAGACACATCTGAAGCATCTTCTTTAATAAAATTATCATATGTTTGCCTTGAATATTTTTGAACAGATTATTTACACAGCAACACATAAACACGTGTGCATACACACACACACACACACACACACACACACACATACATACATACACAGCTTTTCACTTTGGCTGCATAACAAACCAATTAACTCGTTGACAACAGCAGCTGTTTGAAGCAAATGGACAAATGTTTGCATTCCATCTATAATTTTCTGCTTGATGATGGCTTTTTATATAAATCTACATTTAAAAGCAAGCTTTTGGGAAAAGTGTAAAGTTTATTTGAATTAACTATACCATAAGTTAAGTTCAGACAAAATAATAATAATAATAATAATAATAATAATAATAATAATAATAATAATAAAAAGTTTATTTTTTATTTTTAAAACATTTTAACATTAACTTATTCTGTGTGGATGTTATTTTTAAACTTGTTTATGTAAATTGTTCAAAATCAATCACTTATGACTCTAATGAAACTGACTGTGAGTCAGTTCTCATGTGTGGTACTCTGCTTCATGTAAGGAGTGCTATTTTTTTTCACAAAGTTCTTTTTTTAGAATATTGGTATGATGGCTTATCTATAGTGTTCTAAATCAGTCACTTAAGAGGTTTCTTTTAACTTCTTTTAAGATGTTACCTTTGTGTTGTTAGCAACATGTTAAAGAAATCGAGTCGATTCACTTGTGTGGTTTATGCTATTTTTATTTCAAATCTGTCATTTCTGAGGTTCTACATGATTTTTGCCCCGATTTTTTACTCTCCAACAGTTAATGGAGATCACCAACAAAAGCCCCAAATCACAGTCCTCGTTTACATGAGTGACAACCACTATGCCTGAATGAAAAAAGACACAATCTGAGAGAAGTGTCAATGTGTCACAGATGTCTGAGAGATATTTAGCAGGTCAAATATCTAGATCTGTCTGAAATCCAAGTCTTGTAGTGTGAAAAGTGTTTTGACTGGAACTGAAACTCAGCGATGACAGACAGCTGTGTAGTGAGAAAACAGTGTATTTGTTGGCATTAGACAGTAATGCAACACACTAGGATTTGGAACAGAGATCTAGACTACGGCAAATTTCATAAAATTAAGCCCCAGTTCAAAACTGTTTCAAAACTATCATGTAATATGTCAGCCAACAAACTTCTCAAATTCCCAAAACTATAGTGCTGCTTCTAGTCTGTTTTTCCTGTGGGAACTGCACAGGACAAACACAATAACAATCAGGGGGTAAAAATAAATGAGAGAAATCAATAAAAATGCACTTTGGCTGTCAGTTTTCAATGGCGGTATGAGGGTTCACTGAAGACCGGCAGCATTTTGTGATCGGGTCGAGTTTGATTGACAAATAATGGCCCTGTAGACGTTTGCCACTCACCGCCAGGGGAGGAAATGGACAGGCATCTCACAGGTGTGGGGCAAGAGGGAATAATTAGGCCCAGACGCCTGAGGTAAGCCCCGACAGAGTGAGTTCGTTAGCAGGGAAGGAACAGGGGAGTGAGGGAGGGGAAGAGAGAGCGCGGAGGGCCGGAGAGAGTATGGAAGAGACATTTACCAGGGAAGCTGTGGGGAAGAGGAAGTACAGGGGGAGACGGGGCTCCCAGAGGATCCAAAATGGCTGCTCACAGCTGCTAGTTGACTGGACTTATGTGGCAATAGAGGTAACTGCTACAAGCAGGAAGAGGAACAGCTCTGCAAAGGGTAGTGCTCTCTTCGTGCTGTCAGTCCATGAAAAATGTAGTTGTTTTAGCTTATTTAAATGATTGTCTTTTAAATCTTGAAAGCAATTTGAGAGCTAAAAAAGCAATATTTTAACATAGAAAATAGACGCCATGTGGTGACTTGCCTTAAAGGAGGAGTCCACTTCCAAAACAAAGATTCACATATAATGTACTCACCCCCTTGTCAAGATGTTCATGTCTTTCTTTCTTCAGTCGTAAAGAAAATATATTTTTTGAGGAAAACATTTCAGCATTTTCCTCCATATAATGGACTGATATCCAAAATGCAGTTTAAATGCAGCTTCAAACGATCCCAAATGCAGTTGTAAAACGATCCCAGCCGAGAAAGAAAGGTCTTATCTAGCGTAACGATAGGTCATTTTAATAAAAAAAAAATACAATTTATATACTTTTTAATGGGATATGCTCGTCTTGTCTTACTCTGCCTGGACTGTTTTTGTTCCGGTTCATGACAGTTAGGGTATGTCGAAAAACTCCCATCTCATATTCTCCCTCAACTTCAAAATCATCCAATGTCGCTGTTTTACCTTTTTTGTTGAGGGTGTTTGATCTTCTTTGCATGTTCATTTTGCAAAGACTGGGTTGGAACTTCTGCAGCGATGTAGGATGATTTTGAAATGATTTTTGAAGTTGACAGAGAAAATACGGTTGGAGTTTTTCGACATACCCCAACTGTCTTGAGTCAGAATACATGTTACAGTGCGAGTGAGACGAGAGGCGAGCGGATCCACGTGCAAGCTTTTATTAGAAGGACTAGACAGATACATGGTCAGGCAGGCAGGGTCAAAACAGGAGCGAGCATTATCCATAGGGGCGATCCGAGAGAGAATATACCAATAACCAGAGCGAGAGTCCAAAAGGCAGGCGGCGATGAGTCGTATACGATAAACCAGGCGCAAATACAAACTAGGGGACTAGGAAACTAGGAAACATAAACAAGATAGCAACCAAACAACACTCCGTGCAGTGTACAA